>NC_081351.1:32162300-32169294 GCF_029784015.1 Lycium ferocissimum | reverse complement strand
AAAAAAGGGGAAGTTTTAAAAAGACGAAATTGATCTAGGGTTTTTGCGAAAAAAGAGGCGGATCTTGTTTGGGCTGTGATTTTGGGCGGGAAATTTAAAAAGTAGTCCTTTTAAAAGGCCCTAATTTAAAAAATAATTCCCCCCTTTTTTTAATTGGGCTTATTTTTAAAAATATTAATATTTTCCAAATATTAAAAAATAATTTACAAAAATAAATATTTAAAGCCTTTTTTTTAAAATTCAAAGGCAAAATTTTTTCTTTTTTTTTAAAAACTTTTAAAAACCCAATTTAAAAATAATTTTTTTGGGGCCGGGGGGAAAAGTTTTTAAAATTTGAAAATTAATGAATACATTAGTTTTTTAAGAAAATATTTAAAAAAATTTTCTCAATTTTTAAAAGGGGAAAAAAAGAAACTTTTAAACTCCAAAGTGTTTTAAGGGGTTGAAAAAAAAGAAACTAGAACTAAAATAAAAATTTGGGACACGCTATACCCATTACAAACAATTATTTTTTGACCCATTTTTATTTACAAAAGAAAACCTAATATTGGCTTTAAAATGTAAATATTTTTAAACCCCAACCAAGAACAGGCATTCAAATTATTTTTTTTCCCTTTTTCTTGTTTCGTACAATAATGTATTTTCCTTGTTTACCTCCGTTTCTTTTGGGAATTGGGGTTACATGCAAACTTTGTTTTTTGTTTTCCCATTTAATAAAAAAAAGTTTAATGATAGAGTTTTATATTACTTTCCCTTTTTTCTTAGAAAGTAAAATTTTAAACTTCTAAGAAACCGTAAATGAGTTTTTTAAAAAAGAATTAAAAAAAAATAATTTGAAAACATTTATTCAAAAATATTTTTCTCCCACGTTAAATTTTTGGGAATATGTATTTAAATGGTTATATTTTTTAAAATTTAATGCATAGTTGATATTTTTACCCTTTTTTTTATACATAATAAATATTTTTGTATACATAAAAAAAAATACACATTGTCTAATAGTATAATAATTAAAGTATAAAATGGTTTTTACTTTATATATGGGAATGTCTTCACAATAAATTCTGAATGTATACGTGGTATTTCCTTTTTATATAAGAAGTATACAATCTTTTAAAAATGATACCGGAAAAGTATACGTTACTCTTTTTTCTATTGCATTCACAAAATGTAAAATGATACCTTTTTTCTCTATTGAATCACATAGTGAATTCCTAGAATGTATATATGGTACTTTTCTTCTCATCTATAATTTTCCCCTAATGTAATACATTACCATGTATAAGGGACTTGATTTTTTCTATATTTAATTTCCAAAATATATACATGGTAATGAATACATGGTACTTTACAATATATATCAAAATGTATACATGTTACTTCTTTTTAAATATCCAAAATGTATACGCGTACTTTCTTCATTTGAAAAACCCAAAAATTTATATATTATTTAAAGTATAAATGGTACTTTTGATCTTCTTCATACTTAATAAAACAAAAAGTATATACCATTTATTAGATGAATAAAAGACCCCAAAGTATACAAATACATTGATAAGGGACAAACCAAAGTATACAAATTTTTATTCAGTTTTACAAAAGGAAAAAAAATTTAACTAGTAATATGTATACATTTAACTTGCCATACATACAGTATTATCTCATATTTTTTTAAAACTATGTATACTAATTATTCAAAATAGAAGTATAAAAATTTTTAAAATATGGGTTTTTAATTTAGAAATACTAATCGATGAAGAATTTTCGAAAAACATTTATAAAAAAAAAAGCAAAAGAAAAAAAGAAATCCTAGTGGAGGCATCACGAAAATGTCTATTCTAATAACTATTGAAAAAAAAAAAATTTGGGAAGAAAATAGAAAAGGGGATTTTTTTTTTTTTTTTTTTTTTTTTAAAAAAAGGTTGATTAAAAAATTAAATATATAGTAAAACAGGGAAGAACAAGGAGAGAAATAAATGTATTGAAAAGTATGGGAAGATTACTAAAAAAATTTTTAAGAAAAAATAATAATGAAAGGGGGGAAAATGGTGGGAGAGAAAATTTTGTATATTCGGCTTTTTTAAATGGGCTGATTTATGGATAATGGAATACAAATTTTAATGACCCAAAAACGTGTGAAAGTATTTCATTCCCAAACCAAACCAGGGTATTTTATTCCCAAATATTTGTGAAAGTGGGTTCCGGTCAATTCCCTAAAAAAGAGATTGATATGGAAATGGAAAAAAGGGGTGTTAGCAATTTGGGGGCCCAAAATTTGGGGGCCACAAATATGGTGGATCTAAAATGATGTTACCCCTTTGGCATTTTTAGACTTGGGGAAATAAAAACAAAAAAAAAAAGAAAGGGTCTTGGCATCCGGGATAGTGACAGAAATTTCGTAAGTTTTATATTGTTACCGTTATTATCCCACAAAAATTCCCCGTTACTTTCAAAATTTTTTTCAGGAATTACTTTTTGGGTTTCCCCAAAAAATTCCCACAAAAATAGAAATCTATTTGTGTGTTTTTAGGTGGGCATAAATGTTAATTCAAAAGGGCATTAACATTCAAATGAAAACAAAAAAAGATTACAACATACGAAAAAATTTGTCACACATTAGGTTGTTGCAGCTGGTTTTAAAACCCTAGTCCAATCCAGCTTTGGGAAAACCAAAAGAATGCTGAATTGTTGCTTGTGGGGTTTTCAAACACTTTCTAAAGGGGGTTCCCTTTTTGGGATCTAAATCCTCTACCTTCAGTTATCCCACCATTTCTTCACCACTCTTTCCCCCCCTCCAAAAAACTGGGAAAAATGTTCCCAATACTAATCCAAGTACCTTATTGGCAAAATTTCCCGCACCAGGGAACCGCCCCCTTTTCCAAAGGGGGCATCATTTAACCCCCCTCTCCCCCCCCTTTTTTCGGGAAAAAACTTGTTGGATTCTCCCATATCTTAGGGTCCCTCTGAATTGCCCACAAATTTCCCAGCAAAATTGTCCCCTTTGAATTTTCATATCCTCCAACTTTACAATGTTCCGGGGCTTTTATGAGGTATTGAAAAGGAAAGGGGGATATAATCGTAGAGTCTCCTTTTTTACGTTCTAAAGTAACTAAGTTTAGGAACATCTTCTTCGTTTAGTAGTCGGTCCTGTGGCATGTGAGTGTCTATCTCAGCTTTGACCTTCTTGATTGCTTCTGGATGGTTAAGAAAAGAGCCATTGCCCACTCCATGCTTATTGACATTGTATCTGTCCCTGCTATGATCAATACCTACATCCAGGAATTTAGAATTTGAACTTTATAGGTTCAACCATTAAAGTTTTTAGCACCGAATAGATTGCACTCATTAAATTATGTGCTCATAACTTAATAATTATTCTAATTTTAATGGTCTTCACATGTATATCTATGTTTTCGTATCTATCAGTTGATCTGTTGTCTATAGGCTACTTCTGCTCTGCCTACACTCAGTCATTATACTAAGAATAAACTACAGTACAACATTATAAATTTTGACTCAACCAAAAGAATAAGGTAAAAGAAGCCAGTTTAGGAAACAATAAAATTGAGAAGACCATATGTACTTTGCATATTTGTTACATGAGGCTATAGTTTAAGTTGAAATTGAAGACTTCTTTTGAAATTCTTGCATTATTTTACTTGATCAATGAAGTACTTTTCTTTTACAGCATACAAGCAATGACTAACCAACAGATCAAGAGAAAGGAGTTACCATAACAATTCCTTTGATGAGCTCATCAGTATAATAAGAAGGTTCCTTTTGTTGCAGAGATAACAAGTGATCAATCATTGTCTTCTCAGCAACACAATCTGCTGCCAAGAAAACTCTACGGCGTTCATCTACCAGATCCTGCATAAATCCATCAAGCTTTTTCATCAAAGTCGAAAACTTTTTCTCTAAGCCTTTGAAATCAAACCATTGAAGAAATGGCAAGAAATCGCCTAAATTTGAGTTTCCACTCATCACCAGCATCTCTCTCATTATGAACTGAACTTTTCTTGCCTCTTCGTCATCCTCCACGTTCTCCCCATAATACCTTTTTCCAGCAATAGTCATGGAAAGTGTATTGAATGCAAGCTCAATAAACTTTGACTTCAAATCCACCTTACAGAATCCTCCACCAACTTCACATTTCTTCATGAGTTCACTCAACAACAACATTACTTCCTTTCTCCGTGTGTTTGTGAACATAGCAATGCGAGAAGGAGAAAAAATCTCTGTTGCAGCTAGGCGCCTAAGGTTGCGCCAGTGGTCCCCATAGGGAGCTACACTAAGAGTGGTGTAATTGTAACTGAGGTGTTTAGCTGCAAGGCGAAAAGGACGGTTTGGTGAAACATTCTTCAACAGCTGAAGGTGGGTTAAGAGAAGGGCCTTTCGAACTCCAAATCGTAGGAGTAATATGTCACCGTACCTGGCAGAAAGGGCATGTAGAGTTCGATTCACTGGCTCTTTCACTAGGTGAAGGTGGCCAAAAAGTGGACGTGAAGGCGGGCTTGGAGGTTGGTTCTTCAATGTATGCTGTTTTGATTTAAAAAAGACGAAGAGGAGGATGGTGAAGAGACCTGGAATGTAATAGTACATTAGCTCCATGTCTCCGCAAGCCAAAACTCCTTCCACTACTTGTTCAACAGATCATAGTATTAGTACCTGTATTCTCAAAGTCAACCATATTATTTAGTATTTGAGATTCTGAAATCTCGAGGAGTTAAAGGAAACTAAGCACGTGGTTGCATAATTTTCTATTTTTGAGTTCCAACTTGACTATCAAAGTAGGGTGAAAATCATTTACACCCCCAACAATGCTTTAAAAATTAAACTCCGTCAATTTTGACAATAAGATATCTCTTCCTTTATCCTAATTGAATTTTTTAAATGCCTATTTTACCCTTACATTATCAACTTTTGTCTTCTTTTTTTACTTCTTTAAAATCATGATATTTTTCCTTTTTTTAATTTTATGTAACAAATTTCTTATAAAAAAAAAATTATCTTCTAGGCAAAAAAAAAAAAAAAGTGAGAAATACTAATTGAGTATATAAGTTAATGATGTTCTATAATAAAATAAACGGAAAAGGGCCAAATATTCCCCTGTACGAATATTCCCCTGTACGATTGAAAAAAAAATTAAACATACCCTGTTATCTTTGGTTAAATATCTTCGCAGTTATCTTTGATTCAAATATACTCCCTTCACGTTAAAGTTGCCAAGTGGACATCAATCTGTGTGACATTGATATTTGATGAGGTGGTGTACTTGGCATGCCACCTGCACTCCTTTACCCATTTTACCTCTCCTATTTTTCATCCATCGCTAAAATTTCCTTCCTCCACACCATTATCACTATTACCGCCACAATTTGCAGTTTTAGTGAAATAGAGACGAGAAACTGATTACAGGTTTTACACATATTGATTTACATTGTTAGGTGATTCGTTGGAGTCTTTAAATCAGGAAAGACAAGCCTTTTGTTCAAAGAACCAAGAGAAATGGAAGTTCAATGGCTTGATTAGCAGTGAGAATTTCCACCACTTTCCGACGTTATAAATTGATGAACCATTTCCCCAGCTTTCTCTCCCAACTTTCAAATCTAACTTGCCTCGATTCCATTACCCAATTTATGCTCCAAAATTTTAAGACTAAAAAAAACTCAAAGTAATGCTGAAAGAAAGAGAACAATCACCTTATAATTATATGTACCCTTGCGAATAACCTATAATACAGTGCAGTGTGGGGCCCAGAATAGTCAAGAAAGGAGTAAATGGAGTAATTTCAAGTAAAAGAGCTTTAGCACCTTGAAGAATGCACTATAAGTAATGAAGGGGGAAAAAAAGGTCAAAAAACTTAGATTATACTTGAAGGTTTTCAAATGGGGTGGCAGGAAAAAGGGTGAATATGAAGGTTCTGTAAATGCTTTTCTTTTTCCCATTTTTTTGGCCAGAGTTTCGTAAAAAGGTTAAGTTCAACGGGATAAATTTTTTTTCATTTTTATCTCCGAGTTACAAAGGAGTTGCTGCAAGCGCAACTGCTGCTCATGCCCTTCAAGTAAATCGAACTGTAAATTGTTTTGGTTCTCTTTCTCTCCCTTTTTAAGGTGGGCAATTTAATTATTGGGGGCTCTTTATTTTTTTATTTTAAGAGAGGATAAGTTTTTAATTATTGGTTGAAAATTTTTTATTATCCCTTTGGTGGGGGTTTTCTGGGTTCTTAATGTATGTTTTTTTATGAAATCATGTTTATTTCATTTTTTTTATGGATATTTGGAAGCTTTTTAGGTTTATAACCTGAAAAAACCTAATTTTAAATCCTTTTATGATTTTTGTTTATATATTTCTTTCCATTATTCTACCCCCATACCTCCCCCCCCCCCTTTCCCCACCCTCCCCCCCCTTAACCCCCGCACCCCCTTTCCCCCCCATTCTTCCCCCCCAAAAACCTCTCCCAAAAACCCCTCCCCCCTCCCCCCGCCCCCCCCGCCAACCCCCCCCCTCTCCCCCTCCCCCTCCCCCGCCCCCCCCACCCCAAAACCCACCTTCCCCCCCAAACCCCTTCCCCCTCTCCCCATTTCCCCCCCCCCCCCCCCCTCCCCCCCCCCCTTTTTATTTTTTAAAGTTTATTTTTTTTTACCAGGTTTTTTTAATAATCAAAATTTAATTTTTAATTAAGAGTTAAGGGTATTTTAGTGAACTTATAAATTATTATACGCCTAAACAAAACCCAAAAAATACAAATGTTATTAAAACCCCAAAACGTCATCTTTAAACATTAGTTCTTAAGCCTAAATACAAAACTCCCCTCGTACATTAATAACCACGGGGAAAAATCATAAAAAAGAGGGGAGTGAAGGGGGGTTTTTAAGTTCCAAAAGTTTTTTTTTGACATTTTGACCCCAAATTTTTTTTTTAACACTTTGCACTCAAATTTTATTTTTAACCTTTACCCCCCTTGGCGGACCCGCCCGACCGGGTTTACCCC
>NC_081351.1:31899610-32162200 GCF_029784015.1 Lycium ferocissimum | reverse complement strand
TGGATTCTCGCAAATGGGTTAATTTCCTTTTTTAAAATTTATATATTTCAAAGCTCTCTCGGGTTTTTTGGTTCGAAAAATTAAAATGAGGTTATTTCAATTATAATGCAGGATTATAATCCCTTCTTTTATATGAAATATTAACAATTCCAAAATTTTGATAAAAATCAGGGATTATAATTGAGATTACCTTGTTTTGAACCAAACAACATAAAATATTTAAGCATGTATATGCCAACTTCGATTTTTATAGGGCAATTCGCGAAATTGCCCTTTGGGAGTGGTCTTTAAATTTTGCCCCTCATGTTTGAAAATCTTTAAATTTTGCCCTTGGCTAAAATCCATGGGTTCCGAGGTTCGAACCCCCAATAGTCAAAATTTTAAAAAAATTTGCAAAGCAGAGTTTAAATTTCGCTGTACCCCCAGCATACACTTGTGAAGGAATTACCAAAGTTGTCTTGGGACCGTACATATGCATGCCAATCCGCCCATAAGGCATGAGTATGCACCGGTCCGCATAAATTTGATAATTCCTTAACAAGTGTATGCGGGGTCCGGCATACACGCGACCCAAACCTTTTTTTTTTTTTAATTTATGCTTGAGTGGGGGTTGACCTCGTAACCTCGTAATTTTGCGTGAACTCTCGGAGTTAACAATGCGAAGGGTAAAAATTAAAGACTAACAATGTGAGGTGATAATTTACGGACCACAAATATGAGGCAAAATTTAAGACCACCCCGAAAGAAGGGCAATCCGCGCAAAAAAAAATGATTTTTATGGGCGGGGGCGGATCACTTGGGGCCGGGGTGTTCACCCGAACACCCTCGGCAAAAAATTACGGTGTATATATAGGGTAAATTTTACTTCGTGTTTATGTGCATATATTAATTTTTAAACATCCTCGGTGTATATTTAGGTTCTTTTTTTTTCCGAATACGAATAAAAATCCTGGATCCGGCTGTATATAGGGTATTTGTTCATGAGCAAAAAGAAAACATGTTCTAGGGGATTAACAAGATTAAATAATAAAGCGTGCTTGGATTCTCAACGGGATAACGATAATCAATAAACTACAAATTGTAGTTAAATTTTGTGGTTCGATTGAGTTTTATCATTCCTAATAATGTCAATAAGACTTTCCTACCTTATGTTTATAACTTATCACTTCGGTCAAGTCTAATCTATAGGAGGAACACAAATGTAAGCATCGGGTTAAGAATTGAACCTCGTATCTCTCTAGTTTGTGAAGTAAAAAAGTAGAGTTTGTTTGATTAAGTTTTTTTCTTCAACCCAATTAATCACTTTTCTCTAATTAATTCAGTTCAATTAATCAGAATGCATTCATTGCACGATACAATTATTAATTTTTAACTAATATCCACATACTTAATGGAAGTTCTTAATGATAACTCATTAAACATCTTTTTTTTAATAATCATGACGGTCGCATAACTTAAACTAGTCAGTCCTTAAGACGAGAACAATTGTTGGTTTTCAAACTAATAATGAGGTGGAATTTGCTCCGGTTAGAACAAGGCATTGCGCGACATTGACGTAGTCCTTTAGCATATAATCGGACCAACTATCAACAACAACATACCAGGTGTATTTCCACAAGTGAGGTGCGGGAGGGTAGGATGTACGTTGCACCTTATCACTACTTTTTGGGGTAGGACCGTTTTAGAGTGAACCCCGACCGTACCGAAGGAAAAGAAAAGCAAGATAAAAGGAAAAAGAAGCATGACATCAAGAAAAAATATGACAATAAAGTAGCAAGATAAAAGAAAAATAAGAGACATATAGTAGTACCTTCTCCGTTATTTTTTAATTAATGTCTAGTCGGTTATTAACTCCAAAAGTATTGCTAGGGTAGTAAGTATCCGTCCTTAAATGACGATGTCATGTATAAGTATATACATGAATCTGTAAAAACATTTCGTGGACTGTTAAGGTGGTGGGACTCCTTAAAAAAAGCTAGTTCCCATTATGTGGAGTATGTACTATGACAAGCAACAGAGAAGTCATGAAAAAGAAATGACGTGTGCAAAGAGAAATAATTTAAAGAGAATTATTTTATGTTTCATCAAATTTTCAAACCCCCTTCCTCACTAGCCGCCCCACTAGCTGCCTTCGACAGCATATGGGTTTAGTGTCTCTTTCAGAATTTATATATTTCAAAGCTCTCGGGTTTTTGGTTCGAAAAATCAAAATGAGGTTATTTCAATCATAACTCTAGGATTATTATTCCTTCTTTTATGTAAAATAATAGATAATTCCAAAATTTTGGTAAAAATCAAGGACTATAATTGAGATTACCTTGTTTTGAACCAAACAACTCAATATTTAAGGAATGTATATGCCAATTTCGATTCTTAAAGGATATTTTGTTCATGAGCTAAAAAGGGAAAACATATCTAGGGATGCACAACAATAAATAGTTAACTATGCTTGGATTTTTAACAGGATCAATAAACTATAAATTGTAAAAAATTTTGTCAGTTAAGTCTTGTCATTCCTAATAATTCCTAATAATGTCAATAAGACTTCTCTACCTAGACTTCTTCCTGTATCCAATTTCCTTGAGAAATTAAAAGTATATGAGAATAAAAAAGCACCCCAGACTAGAACATTTCTAGAAGATGATTACTGCGATGTGGACTGTTTTAAATAAACCAGGAATTTTGGGATGGATTGAAGAGATGATTCATTTTTTGGGATGGTGGGGGGCACCTCACACCCTTCCACCCCTGCCAATCAATATATCCCTATTTTGGGTTTTGTCACCCATGACTAGAACTTTTATTAATGAATATAATCCTCACTACTGAAATTTGGGTCTCATTCTGTTTTCAATAAATAGTCATAAAAATCTGCTGATTATTGCCAATTTAATGTTTAAAATTTGTATTTTGAACTTAAATGACTAGAACTTTTATTAATGCTATATTTAATCCTCACTTTTAGAAAAGAAAACTGAAATTTGAAGTTGGTCTCATTCTGTTCTCAATAAATAGTGCTCATAAAAATCTGTTGATTATTGCCAATTTAATGTTTAAAATTTGTATTATTGAACTTAAATAAGCCCAAGGATTATTTCATCAAAAAATATAAAAATGAAAAAAAAATATAACAGTATGATATAAAGAAATAGACCCCAAAAAGAATATAAAAGTGACAGTTCCAATCCAGCAGCCACCAGAAAATGATATTTTTGCAATGCTATTACTTGTAACTACCCCCTCAGTCTCAATTTATGAGACATTTTTACTTATCGAGAGTCAATTTAACTAATATTTAAAGTTAAATTCGATTATATCAACTCAATATTTTAAAGTTAAAATTTAGATATTCAAAAACTATACGAAAAGTAATGTAAGATGCCATTTTTCTCATATTAATGTGATGAAAAAAAATACATTTTAAGACTATGACTGTTGGAATATAGACCAAACTAATCTTAGAGGAGAATGATAATTGATGTTCTTAAATTAATAACGAATGAACTATCAGAGACTTTGCCCCTGTTAGAACGGCACGAATGAACTATCAGAGACTTTGCCCCTGTTAGAACGGCACTTGAGTCACTGAGGCAGTCTTCAACCACCTTTTTAATATTTTGCTACTAGCCGCCTTCTATAATACAGCTCCTCTGTCTTCTTTCAGATTTATATATTCCAAAACTTTAGTTTTAATTAGAATATCATAGTATAACATGGAGGTACCAATTTTGATTCTTGTTTTGGCTTCACTTGTTACATTCTCAATTTCATCTTATTCCTCAACAATCTTTAGTTTATCTGAAGGTTCACTTTCAGCTCCACAAGATTCCATTTCATCTCCAAATAGAAAATTCACTGCTGGATTTTACTCTGTTGGTGATAATGCTTACTTCTTTGCAATATGGTTCACTAAGCAATTGGCTGATGGAACCAACACTGTTGTTTGGATGGCTAACCGTGATCAACCGATCAACGGACAAAAATCACATCTTTCACTGCTCAAATCAGGCAACCTGGTACTTATCGATGCGAATCAGATCAATGTTTGGGAATCTGGAACACAATCATCAAGTTCTTCTGTCGAGTTAATGTTGCTGGATAATGGCAACCTTGTTCTTGTGACTTATGAAGGTCAAAGATTATGGCAAAGCTTTGATTCACCTACGGATACACTTCTTCCTGAACAACCACTAACAAAAACCTCAAAGCTTGTGTCACGTAGAAGCCCCACCAATTCCTCTTCAGGGTTTTACCAGTTACATTTTAATGAAGATAATGTCCTACATCTTGTCTTTGATGGCATAGAGATGACAAGTGTTTTCTGGCCTAGTCCGTGGTTAATCGTTTGGGATGCAGGTCAGTAAAGACGAATTCAGAATTAAAATTTACTTACTGCACTTTGAAATTATGGTTAAGAATATAATATTTGACAAAATTTAAGTGATATTTTACATATATAAACATCTATGTATGCATGGAAAATACTGGCTGTAGTTGATATCATTGCTTATATAACTATTTCATTCGAGTCTATAGGTCAGTAACGACGGATTCAAGATTTAAATTTAGCTAATTCAATATTTAGGACAACTCATAAAAATTATGGGTTCAGAATTTAATACTTGTTGAAATTTTAGTGGTTTTCATGTATATTTATGTTATGTATCGAAAATATTGGTTTAGTTGAACTCATTGCTTATATACTCCATCCGCATCTGCAGGTCGGTCCACCTACAATGACAGCAAAAATGCAGTTCTTGACCGTTTTGGCAATTTTGGGTCGAGTGATCTATTTGGATTCCATTCTGCTGATCATGGTGTGGAATTGCAAAGAAGATTTACCCTTGACGTAGATGGCAACCTTCGATTGTACAGCCTAGATAAGCTGGGTAACACTTGGAAAGTTTCTTGGCAGTTATTTTTAGCAGCTTGTAGGGTTCATGGAGTTTGTGGATTGAACAGTTTGTGTTCCTATGATCCTATCTCTGGCAAAAAATGCTCTTGTATACCAGGATACAAGATGAGAAATCCCAAAGATTGGTCGTATGGTTGTGAACCAGATTTTGAGATTTCATGCAATGATACAAGTTCGTTGGATTTCATTCCTCTTCGCCATGTTGAGTTTTACGGGTATGATATTGCGTATTATCGCAATAAAACCTTGCAAGAATGCAAAAATTTGTGCTTGAAAAGTTGCGACTGCAAAGGTTTTGAATACAAGTATGTTGTGGGTAATGGTACCTATGGTTGTTACCCGAAAACGCATCTGTTCAATGGCTATGTTCAGCCTAGTTGGCCTGATTTTGTTTACCTGAAAGTGCCTAAATCAGGACACGCCTGGCAGGAAAAGAATGAAGGAAACCTCCAATGTGACGATAAAAAAGTGATGTTGGATAGAGCTTATAGAAGAAAAGGACAATATGGATGGATAAAGTCATTCATTTGGTCAGTCGTTGTAGCTGGAGTCTTTGAGATTCTCTGTATTCTCACTTACTTTATTAAAACCAGACAACATTCATATCAAACCAATCAAGGATACCTTCAACTTTCAACAAGATTCAAGAAATTCACCTATGCTGAGCTTAAGAAGGCCTCTTCCAATTTCAGCGAAGAAATAGGCCGAGGGGGCGGTGGCATTGTGTACAAAGGGAAATTATCTGATGACAGAGTTGCAGCTATAAAGTCTCTGAATTGTTCCAACTACCAAGGAGAAGCTGAATTTCTAGCAGAAGTGAGCACTATAGGGAACCTTAATCACATGAATTTGATAGAGTTATGGGGATATTGTGCTGAGGGAAAGCACAGGCTTTTAGTTTATGAGTACATGGAATATGGTTCTTTGTCAGATAATTTGCATGCCAACAATCTTGATTGGGAAAAAAGGTTTGAAATTGCTTTGGGAACAGCCAAAGGACTTGCATACTTGCATGAAGAGTGCTTAGAATGGGTCTTGCATTGTGATGTAAAGCCTGAGAACATACTTCTAGATTCCAATTACAAGCCAAAGGTTGCTGATTTTGGGCTTTCAAAGATATTAAACAGAGGGGGCTTGGATAATTCAAGCTTTTCCACGATAAGGGGGACGAGAGGATATATGGCTCCCGAATGGGTTTTTAAGATGCCTATTACATCCAAAGTCGATGTCTATAGTTATGGCATTGTTTTATTGGAAATGATCACGGGAAAGAGTCCAGAAGTTTGTGCTCATAGTGGCTCCGGACATGATGATTCTATGGGACTAGGGAAGTTGGTCACTTGGATTAGAGAGAAAATGCGCGAATCCAGTGAAGGGAAATCATGGATTCAAGAAATTGTGGATCCAGCTTTGGATGGTAAATTTGACCCGGAGAAAATGGAGATTCTATTGAAGTTAGCTTTGCAGTGTTCAGCGGAAGACCGAGATGCAAGACCTACAATGAGCGAGGTGGTGGATAAAATGGTTCATCCAGAAAATCTCGAGTTAAAAATAGACATGTTAATCTAGTTTCTCAAATTTTAAATCTTGCCAAAGTTGTTCTTAGAGCTTTATGTGTAAAGTGGCTTGAAATGCAAGTACTTTTAAATTTTTGAATGTAATTAACTCCTTAGGTAATGACATAGTTTATTAACAATCTTGTGCAGTAGCAACTGTTATGGTGTTGTGGCCCATTGCTAGAGGGAAATTGTGGCATCATTAAGATGGTCAACAGCTAAAATCGCAAGTTTTCCCTGTTCAAATGTGCTCATTCAATAGCTCTAGAAGTTCTGCTATTTAGATTTTCACTAATCATCTTCTTTGGGTTTCAAAACTGATTGAAAAATCCACCTATTATGAACTTAAGTTGGCATAACGTAATCTCAGTACATATGAGGATACTTAAGCAATACCTATTTAGCTGGCCTGAATATTTTGACAGGGCTTAATTTCATGAACAAAGCTTGAATCAATAAAGATCGTTAAACAAAGATAATATAAAACTGGAACACAAATTCTAAAATCACAACAGAAAAACTTGATATTCTTCCTCTTGCTAGAAGAATAGCATATTACAAACCAAAATAGCAAAGCAGAAAGCACATTTAGTCCGCAGATAAGGAAGAGCCACTTAGTAAAAGAGAACGGAAGAAAGAAATGAAATCAAGTTCTCCCTTTGGATAAAAAAAAAATGTTCACTTAGCCTTTTTTTCTTGGGTCAAAAATAGTATCCACTTATTAAATCAAGAAACAATTAACCTTATCTTTCCAGATTTGCCCCTATTAAGTGTTACTAGTTTCACGAGGCCCGGGCTTATAAAAAGTAATATTTTAATTAAAGAAATATAAATTATTTTGCTAATAATTAAACTTCAAATAAGTATATTTTCAATATATAAAAGCAAAACTTTCATTTCACTCCTTTAATATCTTAACTTTCATTTTGATCAAATTATTTACTTCAAATTAAATGCAGAGCCATATTTGAAATATATGAGTTTCAAATCCTCATTTTTTAAGTTATTTAGTTCTAAATTAATAATTTGTACATATTTAATGAACTTTTAAGACAAATACAGAATTTGGACCAAGGTGCTACTTAAAAATGCAGAATCGGTAGCTGACGCTCTAATTCCACCTACTTCAAACTCATTTTGTGTTTAAAAGATTAATTTTAGTTAACCAAACAAGAGATTTTAAAGATAACCCTATTTTAACTGATCATATTGTCTTTATTTTAACATTATATGGCATCATTTAATAATTTTTAACACTATCTGAAAATCAGTTTTTATACTAATCTTGGTAAACACATATGAGCTCATTAAAGTATAAATATAAAGTAAAAGAAATACTTACATGTAAAAATCTATAATAAGTAACAAATGAAAACGAAAGAAAATAAAGAGCAACAAGAAGCAAGAATATCTAGCGAATAAATGACTATTTTTTAGGTTAATAGATAAGATCAATAGAAAAAAGTAACAGGGAAAATAAAGTGCAGCGAATGGGGTTGTTCCTCCCTTAACCAGGGGTCTCAGGGTTGAGCCTAGGTATGAAAAAATCTTTAGTAGGGAGAGCTTCCCTGATTGGGCTCTATGCGACACGAATCTGGATTAGGCGAGTTCCAAAATGGGTACTAGATACCGGATAGAAAACAGGTAAATAAGGCAGAATGTTCGACAGCTTTTAAAAAGTAGATCATAAGAACAAAAAATAAATTTGACTTTAAAAAATAAGGTTAGGACCTAAAAGTAAATAATTGAAAAGTTTGACATTTTTTGCGAAAGTTTTGTGAGGACTACAAAAGCCCTTTTGTCGCCCCTTATATATAATAGTAATGTGACCAAATCCGAATGCCTATTTAATTAAGGGTAGTTTAGTCAATTTACATATTTTTTTCTTGGAGTGAATAGTTTCTTAAGGGGTGTGCAAATGGCTAAGTGAACTCTTTTTTTGATCCGGAGGGAGTAATAACTATAACTACCACCAAGCGATGCGATGGATGGAAGAGATTCTTCCACCCTTAACCAGGCGACTTGGGTTCGAGTCCTTGACTCCTCGTACTGGAGAAATTTTTGGTAGAGAATACGTCCCTCTTAAATGGCCTTATAGGGCACAAATCTTGAATAGTCGGGTCAGTGAGTTCCAAATATCTGATGGTTAAAAAAAGTGATAACACTATTAGACAAATCAGAGTCCCATTGGGGCAATCCTTCAGTCAGGACCAGTCTAACAAATAGTGCATGCCAACAATTATGGGTAGTATTAACCATTTGCACCAAACCATCATATCACATACTAAGCAAATTTGGCATGTGTTTGACCAAAACCTAATTAGCAGGCTGCCCATTAGCTGGAGAGATCAGCAGCTGTGCTAACAAATTCAGTTATAAAATTTTCAAGTCATGATAAACTGTCTCATAGTCAATAATTATTAAATGAATCTGTAATTGGTGTTAGTTGATAACCTAACAAAATCATTCAAATCGGTCCTACTCGTATCCAAGCTTAGCCCAATATAATCCCAGGTCCAATTGCTTACCTTAATAATCACAAGAACGACTACTGGCTATGTTCTCATTATTTCTCGCAACATGTTAGTTTTTTTAATCTATTTACTGTATTTCAATCTTTAACTAGTTAACATCAAGTATTCAATATTAGCTATTCAAAGGATTCGGAGAGACTGAAACTAATTCAGTTGATCGACATGTTTCCAGAATTTCTTAAACAATACTTATTGGTATTCTCTTATCTTTGTGTACTGTTGAGGTCATGTTAATTTTTGCAACCAAGGAGCCGTTTGGACATGATATGAAATTAGTGATTTTAAATCATGATGATTTGAAGTTTAAGTTTCGTTTGGATATGCAATTTGGATTTGTTAAGTTGTATCTTTCGCATACATAAAAAACAAAGTTGTAGAAAATGAAAATCATCAAACTTTCAGATGCCTCTACAAACTTACCAAATGAGCAAATCATAATTACAACAAAATTAATACGCTACTAGAAGGCCTTTCTAAATAATACAAGATCAAGTGATCGAACTTTAGTTCAATAAAAAGAAAATTTTAACATGAGTTGTATAAGTAAATGCAATTGGTAAATGATTGGTAAGAGTAAATTTGTTATAAATATATTGCTAACTTGCATATCTCTTAATATTTGATATAAATGGTTAGTAAATACATCTACCAACTTATGGATCTTTTTTTACAAAATATGAACGTATGGTCAAGTTTTACATTTAAAATAATTTGAAATCATGATTCAGAATCCCAAATCATACTTTTTTGGACAATTTGGGATTTGAAATCATGATATGAAGTTGAAGTTGAAATTTTGTGCGCATTATATAAACAAACGTTGATTTGAAATCATGTTCATATCGCATGGCCAAACGCCTACTAAATCCTCCAACTTGTCCTACAAAACTGAAAGAGCCATAAAATTTAACGAGGCCAAGCTGCAGGCTTCTATGGAACAAGGACAAGTTCCTGGGTAGCTTTCTAAATAGTTTAACTGGGAATGCCCTTATTTTAAGCCTGTCAATCGGTTTGGTTTAACCGATTCAAACCGGTAACCGGACCGGTGAAATCGGAACCGGAACCGATGGAACCGGTTTACCGGTTAACCGTTAGTATACGGTCCGGTTTTGATTTTTGGACCGAACGGACAGTTAAACAAGTCAAAATTAAAAAAAAAAAAAATTAAAATGTAGCCATTGGATATATGGGTTGAACCATTGGCCGACGGTGCATTGGCAAAAATGGCCGTTGGCAAAGGGTTCCAAACTCCACATTTTGACTCTCCAAACTTTTTTTTTTTAACACTTTAACTTGTCTCACACTATAACCCATCCCTTTATATAAAGCTTGTTGACACCCAATTTTGCCCCTCCTTTGTTCCAATTTATTTCCTTGGGCTTTTAAATTTATTAACGAGCTAAATACTTTGTTTTCACTATTATTTTTATTTTCTACTACTATTAATATCGTTACTTTCATTTCACTATTCTACTATAAACATTACTAGTATTACTTAAACAAATTTCAAAAAGGTTCTTCGTCACTTTATTTCGTTAAGTTAATTATATTTTATCAAGTCCTTTATTTTCTACATATTAATCATTAATTATCATAGTATAAATTGTACTAGTTATTAAATTAGAAGCAAGAAAATAATTAAATAGAGGAGAAAGGATCAATATCTTCAACAATTAATGGCCCAAAAAAATCAAGTCTATTATCCATTCTAACGGACCGACCTTACCCTTTATACCCGCTCACCAATTAAAATCCATACCCGACCCGGCCCAACATTTCTTTTTCCTCCCTAAACCTAACGATCAACCTCTCTTTCTCTCCTCTTCAACAACGCCTCCTCTTCCTTCTCTCTCCCTACGCTCTCTCTCCTTTCCTTGTCGTCTTTCTCATTCCCTCTTCCATTTTTTACCAAAGCTCAGGCCCTTTCAGCCATGGCAGATCCTGCCACCCCCATTTTCGTGCAATACGCACAGCTTTCTTTTCCTCCTCCCTCTCTCCTCTCCCTTTCCAGTTAAATACCAGCCTCCATTTAGCCTTGCACAAGATGTATCTTTCCATTTCCACACAAAAACGTCTCTATGTCTGTTTCGTCTGAGTTTTCTATCGATTGACAGAGAAAGACGCTCCTTTCTCGCTTCAAACAAATTGAAATCTTCAAAGATCAGAGAAGGTCGAACCACTTTAAGGAGGGTCTGAATCAACCACGTGGAAGGCCCCAACGTTCGGATTAGCAAAACTTTGACTCAATTTCGAATTTTGATTTTAAAACCCCGCCCAATTTCGAACTCAAAAAAAACCTACCAAATCATCCTATAAAAAGATCTCTAAGTTCATTTTGAAAGGAGGGGGATTTTGGACGACATTCAACATTTTTTCATCTTTTTCATTACTACTCTAAATCTGGGAGTTCTGGTCAGCCACCTTAACCCTTCCTAAATGTTTACACTTTCCACAATCACTATATTTGGGAGCACCTTTTGAAAAGACATACATTCTCCGACCACCGTATCTCGAATATTTTTTTGAAGTATTAAGTATTCACTCTTATCAAATCGTCTTTTACTTTGGAGTCGAGTATAGATCCGCGGCTTCGAGCCCCGATTCACCGCACCACGATAGGTAATACTCGATCTTGTCCTTCCATCTTTTCTCGTCGACATTAGCCAGTCGTAGGCAAATCACGTAGTTATGTTATTTTCAAGTATTGTTTGTTCCTTAAGATGAGTTTTTTTGGGCGACTGTGTGTTAAAGCTTGGGTAATTAAGTTTTTTTTTTTTTTTCTTAAATCTGTGAAGATTTGATGAAATGCAGTCCTTTGTTTTAGCATTACTGTATGTGTTTGTGATTATGAAGTTAAATGTTCGAAATTAGTTTGGTTAATTTGGAATCCTATTCCTTGTTGTGTTTGAATCATGTTGTCAAAATATTACGAGGAGGTACTCGCTTATGTGATTTGTATTCGGATGTTGTCATAAATCATATTCATCTATTTAATTTAAAGTCATCTTTTCGGGTTTGTATATCGTCTAAAGTAGGAATGTTCGACAAATGTTGATGAGAGTTCATACGCTTTGTGTTGTCTAATACTCTATTTCCTTTTGCATTTCCAGCATTTTTTACTTTCCCTCTTATGTGCTTTTGGGCTTTGTTTGTTTAACTTTGTTTGATCGTGTCTATTTTATTGTGCGACTAGTTCGATTATGTGCATAGTATTTAGGATTTTGTTTAGTTTAGTGATCATGCTTAGTATAGTTTAATCTTATTACTTGTTTAGCATAGCATGTATGTCCTGACTAGTACAACTATTATGTTCAGTTAAGTTCAACTCTTGTCTTAGCAATTTAGAGAAAATACAATGACACATGGTTACTTAAACTCAATCTTGGTAGTATAATCTGTTAGTAAGAATGCTACAGACTGAAATGTCCCGTTTAAATGGTCCTTGGATATTGCTTATATCTGCTGAATATGTTTAAAAATCTAATTTCAGTATCTAAAGAAATCTGGGGATCTAGACAAGCTAGATTATGTGAACCTATTTGGATATGAATAATTTGTTGCTCGAGTCCGGCTAAATGTATAATTTGAGTCCAAAAAGATGAGAATAGGCATGAGTTAAGTCTATCTTGACCGGAGGAATCGGAATAGTTGTCGTGATTTGAGACCGTATCTATCCGAATAGCCGTAGTTTAGCCACTTTTGGTGTTATAATTTCGGGCCATAGACCATTGCATTTTGAGCCGAATTTCAAATTTGCCATTATCAGGCCGAGTTTCGACTTCGTTCCCGAAAGCCGAATTGTTATTCATTTTGAGGTTGTAACACCGTTTTGGGATTAATCTTGCTGCTGCATATTTTTAGCAAATCGCTTTAAGATTTAGCTCTAATTCGTTGAGGAGTCATCACACCACTCTGTTGTTGTTTATTAAAGTCATTCGGATTTATTACTTTTGATATAATGCATGGAGTTTAGATTCGAGTAGTATTGATTATGGTGGGATTCATTTACTAATTCTTTTCTCTTTGTCTTTGTATGTGAAATCATCGCACGAGTCCGACGGATACCTCCTCCGCATTCGGTGTTGGGCTAAAAGCCCAACAAAATCCTCCTCTCTTGTCCAGCCTGCTTGAAGCAAAAAGTAAAAAAAAAAGACTTTCTGGGCCAAAGCCCAATAGCAAAACGGACTGCAGCAGTGGTCTTAAGAATGGACTGATCCATTCGCTCTTCTTTCCCTCTATCTTATCTTCGCTGTCTGTGTTTTTGACTTACTTTGTATGATTAACACCTTATTTTTGCCTCTTAGCTTACATGAATTATAGGGAATTAGTATGGGTAGTTTTATAAACAATGGTTAGTTACCTTAAGGGAAAACTATTAGTTAATTCCACCGGTTTTTTTCTTTTTTTTTTCATTGTTTTTAAAATTGTTTATAGTATCTATAGTATTTACTTTTATTAAAACAATTGATCTTCAAGAACGTGAGGTCGTGAACATCTATTTGGAATCAAGATCACATTTTTATTCTTATTATTTTAGGAAAGTTTGAAACGTCACTAAGATGTAAGTAATGAACTCAAGTAGATTTTATAGACAACTCTT
Source organism: Lycium ferocissimum (assembly GCF_029784015.1). Classification (NCBI taxonomy): domain Eukaryota; kingdom Viridiplantae; phylum Streptophyta; class Magnoliopsida; order Solanales; family Solanaceae; genus Lycium; species Lycium ferocissimum. The sequence goes on along the minus strand of NC_081351.1, from coordinate 32,148,595 downwards.
CAATTTTGAATTAATCATGCATAGATAAAGTTAGTTAATAGGAAATAATAAAAAGGAGAAAGAAAAATCCCATCTTGTTTGACTCTGAAAATAAAAATCACTTAATGTCTCTCCTTTTGAGTTATTTTTCAAATACGTTTAAAACGTTACACCATCTCGCGTTTCCTTCAATTTATTTATAACCAAGCTCTTATGCAAATTACTATTTTCCTACAAGTCTTATTTTTATAGCAATCTTACATGTCTATAACTTTAGCAATATTTACAAAACTATTTTCTTCTCTATAATATTTACACTTAGCCTAACTAATCATAAGTCCGGTCGGTTAACCATTGTTAATGGGTCTTAAAGAGTGCCTAATACCTTCCCTTTAGACTAATTGAACCCTTACCTAGAATCTCAAGTTTCGCAGACTTTTAAAATTAACTTTAGAATAACTTTAATTAACTTTAGGTGTCCTAATTCACCATAATAATTAGGTGGCGACTCTTAACTTTAAATAACCCCGGAATTACCGGGATGTTGTTAACTATTTTGACTTAGGTTAAAATAGGGTATAAACTTAGCGACTACTGGGACTACTTAGGTTCTAGCCATAATGGACTTAGTTTAAATAGGCTTTATATGCTTACTTTAATTACTTTATTTGATAACTGTTTTTACATGCTATTAATTGTTTGTTTGATATAAATTGTTTAACGTTATCGCTTTGATACAATCGTCATCCCGTATCACTTTTCTCCACATCGGATCCACTATCACTATCGCACACGCGAGGTGTGTTTTGCGCACCCGCAAATTTCTTTCAAACACCCAAATTTTAGGAGAGTTGGCATATGCGCGGGGTGTCCGAATACGGTGATCGCGTAGCCTTCTCACTCGAGTAGTCGCTCGGGAACACGTCTAGTAAACCAACTCTTAGTCAACCTAGGATAGAGCTAAACCAACACCCGTTATTAGGAGCATACATTTCATGACCTAGGAGGTTTAATACCCTTGGTGTATTAAACCCGTTAGATGACTTTACGAAACGTCCAAGTGGGTCCACGACCCCAAGTGACACTAAATCATACTTTATGTGCATGATTGAAGAATTAGCGTGCCTAAATATTGACTATTTGCTTTGACTAGTTAAACTTTAGGAGGGAGGGAATGACTAACGTTTATGTGACAGGTATGGATTCACATCGGAGTACATCCGTGATCGACAATTGCCGAAGACCAGTGACATCACAAAATGGAGCTGTACATTTAGACATAGGAAATTGTATTTTCTTTACTTAGATTAGGAAATACTTTATGTTGTATTCATTCGATATATAATAAATTACGTTACTTTTGTACTTTATTTTGGGCAATAGATTTTGTTTAATTAATCAAAAGCAATGGGATGACATATTATGGCACACTTTACCCTTCAAGCAAACGTTAGACCTACCTCTGGCACAAAAAGGTCACATGCATATTAGGACGCGTTATTGTTTGACATATTCGTGTGACGATTTGTTTGATTTCACTTGGTGACTTATTTGCTACATGACTTGCTGGACTTTATGTGATCATAAAATTAATATCATTTGCATTGTTTATGTTTCCTTTTCTCTTAGTTTATTTCCCCAAAGAGTTGATTCGTGTTGACACTCGAGCTGGCCGGCCATCCTTACCGCACAAGGTCAAAAACGTCATCACTACCTCGACGTACCTGGGTCGTGCAAGGAAAAGAAATTATCATGTCCGATCCGGTAGCGCATCTATTTCAATTTGGTTTGGAAAACGTCGTGATCCTAGCGATCCTCCGAGACTTCTAAACATAGAATTCTTTATTCAACACGATGAACACATCGCCCGCCCGACTCAAGAGATTGAGAATCGCGGAGGGCTCGAATCGGGTTAGGGACTTGACCAATTTGTCCATCACACTCCAAAGTCCACCTCTTGCAACGGGCGGCACACCAAATCCATCTCGTTTTCCATCGCTAATCTCGGTCCACGAACATTCCCTCCACAAAATAATGTACCTACCAACAACAACTTCCCTCCAATCACCCCCGCAAATCCACCAAATCCATCACCCGTCTATCTTTCCTCTACAAAGTCAACCACCCACCTACACCACCTACGCTACTCCTAATCCACACCCGTCAACCCACCAAATCAATCACAAGTTCACACCCCTTTATATTCCATTACCTACCAACACTAATGCGCCACCTACAACTACTCCTCTAAACCCACCAAACCAACTACCTATAAACACGACATAACACACCACCCCAGGCCAAAACGCTCCGATCGTCCAAACTTATCCAACCCAAAGATATACGAGGGCACATTTTGCCACCCCTAACACGCAATATGTTCCTCCCATACGCGGCTTAAACACAAGCCTATACCAACCCAGATCTGCCGCATTCCAACCCGAGGTAGATCAATACAAGGAAATGGAAAAGGATGCAAAAGCAAGGGCGGACGATGTGTTATTAAAGGAGATCCACGAGCCTCAAAGAGGCACGATGAAACCTTCAAGTTTTGTATGAATCCGCAGCGTAGAATACGAAGATTTGTGTGTACGGCGACGTCGATTTGCCGTAGGCTACAAACCGCCAAAATTCTGATACTTTCAATGGAACCGGCGATCCCCATACACACTTAAGGGCTTACCGTGACAAACAAAGTTGGAGTAGGCAGAGATCGTAACATAAGGATAAAATTAGGCGTGTTTATCATACGGCAGCTCTTACCGGTATACACAACAAGACGTCATGATGGCGTGGTTGGAGTGATATGGCCCCAAGACTTTATGGACCGATTCGGTTTCAACACCGATATCACACCGGATAGTCTACATGACCAAGTTAACCAAGAAGTCAACCGAGTCATTCGGTGAGTATGCGGCTAGCCGTTGGAGTCGAAGCGACGAGTGGTTCAACCCCCCGATGAATGACGGAGAAATGATCTGCTACTTATCAATGCTGTCGGGCATATTTTATGAGAAAATGATAGGTATGATGGACGTAAATTCACGAAGTTGTCTGAATGGGAGAAGCCTTGAAGAGGGCATCAAATCGGGAAAAATTCGAGGATCTTCGCTGCATGCGATAAACAAGGCTACCAATCGGGTTCATCGGTGGGACTAAAAGAAGAAAGAAGATCTTGCTGCGGTCATGAATGTCCAAGGACATAATCCAAGCCAAGCCATTACATACTTTAACCATCAGCGCCCTTTCTACCCTTACCATTACGTCGAACCTTACCAAACCCACCATCTCCTTACCCCTCGTCTACAATACCCAAGCAAATTACTACCAACCCCGAGCACCTCCATATCAAACCCACGTCCATATCAACTTCGTTCAAGCTCCCACTTACCAAAATCGACCACACACCGCACCTAAGGCCCGTCCAAACACTGACATCAAAAATACCCGTAATTACACTCGATTCGCTGAACCTTGGCTCAATTGTTCGAAAGATTGAAAAAACGGCGTGATACAACCGATTGAAGCCGGAAATTTCCGATCCTATTCCAAGATGGTTTGATGGTTCCAAGCGCTGTGCTTACCATTCTGGAGTCGCTGGGCACGACACTGAGGATTGCTATGGGCTCAAAAATAAAATCGAAGCCTTGATTAAGGAAGGAGCAATCCAACTTACTGGAGCTCGGCCCAACGTGGAAAACAACCCTCTACCTACTCATGAAAATGCCAACGTGAACATGATCACCGTTGAAGACGATGGAGACGTGAAAGAAGCCATCATGCCATCAACCTTTGTCGCCCCCGTGGAACAATCCAAAGACAGCACCAACGAGATTGCTCACACTACAACTACTTACAACACCGAGGCACCGACCATCGGGGTGCTTGAACTGTGAGAAACTCGAAGAACCGGACTTGTACTCCGTCCCCGGGTTCGCCGGGAGTCTTGGTAGATTTGAATACGTAGTGAACTTTTGAGATAGCACGATTTTAAAATTGAGGCTTAAATTGTGCCCTAAAACTTTGTTGTTTCGCCTCATCTTTTGGAAGCTTAAATTGCAAAAACCATGAATGCACTTCTGATTTTCCTTAATCATCTATTATTATTTTCTACTTTATTTATCAAATCTGCCAACTCTATGATTGTGACATAAAATGAACAGATGAATAACATAAGCCTCGAGGGAGTAACAAAGAAACTAGAGGACAAGACAAGATTCCATTTGGAAGAAAGCAAGATAGCCAATAGGTGATGACATAAACCCGAAAGCTAGCTATCGGTCAAGAAAAATCAAAAGACAACGTTAAAGTTGACTTGACCTAGTTTGCAACCTTTCCTTTAACAATCGTATGAACTACGGCGACTCCGATTTCGTGGTGGGATACGTGGGCGACCAGCATAGGGTTCGGTTGCGTTATAACGAGTAAAACCCAAAATCTTTATACAAGGAGAATTACGCTTGCTTTGATTCCTGCGGCGGGATTCGTAGACTATCAACATACGAAGTCGAACATATTTGGTAGAAAGCTAACAAACTTTTACCATTTATATACCGTAACTACGCCGACCCGATTCCGCGGGATACGTAGGCAATCCACATCGGGTTCGGTCCCCGTTAAAAATTTCAAATCATTTTACGTACCGTACGAACTACGTTACGACTTCGATTCTTCGAGCGGGATACGTAAGCAACCTATATAAGGTTCGGTCACACCACAACATAAATTTAGTACACTCTAAGCCAAAACTCTGGGGCATATTTTTGAAAGATTAGACAAAGAGTAGAGTTAGACATTGATAATATTAAGACTACCAGACAGGAAGTATTTTAGACAAATGACCTTTCAATTGTTCAGAAGGGTCACAGTCTGAAGTTGGCAGAAATATTTTGCAACTTACATACATATATTTACATGTATATCTCTCCTTACATACATATATATATATATATATATATATATATATATATATATATATATATATATATATATATTACAACTTATATGCGTGGTTACATTTTCATACATATATTTACATACCTACCTTTCAAATGAAATACTTTCTCTCGATTGTTTCACTACCGTTCATCTATCGAGGCTTGAATGGAGATTATAAGATCCAAACAAACAAGACGAATGGAGCGCCAACAACGTCCAAGCTTCGGAGTCGACACGAATCGACTTCCTCGCCACGAACTAAGAATTTTTTCTTTGAGTGCAGACAAAGTTGCGGAGACCGATAGTCAAGCCTATCAACTCTGCCGAAACATCACTGCTCATTAGGTTTTGTTAAAGCCAAACGGCTTTATTTCTAACTTTACCTTCAATTTTATTTTATCACGACTCTTTATGACCTCATTAACAAGTATACTTCGTTTTGTAGGTTGTCGAGATCAAGACGAATCGAATCAGATTACGTGTGTCATTAATTTGGCCCGTCGCAATACCACTCACGTTATTAGCCAAACGGCTATGCACTTACTTTACTCTTTTACTTTATCATTTTATTTTTATCATTTTAATACCGCGTTATGACGTTATCGAACTTTACGGGCAATCATATTCTCATCATCTACTTTACCAACTTTACGACTTTACTGCCAACTTTACAGAATCTACGTTCTTACTTTACCTACTTTAACTACTTTAACCGGACTTTACGGGAATTTTCATCAAATGAAAACAACCTAGGACAGCATTCACTTTACTTACTTTAACAACTTTACCCCGAACTTTATGGGAATTGGCATCAAGTCTCCGAAGACAACCAGAGACATCATTTACTCTACTTACTTTAACAACTTTACCCCGGACTTTACGGGAATCCTCATCCCAGAGTCTCAAGACGGAGATATCATATGGCTGCTATATTGTACCTCATTTTCATAAGCCGGACGAACCGCCCTCTTACTTTACCTTCTACTTCATCAATTACCTTATCATTCACCTTAATAATTTTACCTTAATTCCGCAGATATCATCGAACCCTCGGAACAATCGGAGGCATCACATGGCTACACAGCCTCATTTGCATAAGCCAAATGGCTATATACTTACTCTACGCTCTACTTTACTACTTTACTTTATCAGTCACTTTACCTACTCTAATGACTTTACCCTAAACTCTACAGACATCGTTTATCATCGAGTCCCGGAAGACAGCCGGAGACCTTATTACTATCATATACAACTGGAAATATTATTACATCCTCGGCATACACATCACATATTCATTCAAGTACCTGAAGACAACCAGAGACAACATTTGACCACACTGCCTCATTATAAGCCACACGGCTTCACCCTCATTTCCACACTTATATTTATTATTATTTTTACATTCTTTATAAGTTTTACATTTTCAACTTTATCCTAGACTTTATTACTGATTTTGACAAGAATTTCAATTTTGACAGAAAATACAATCTACATACAGAGACACAGTGCAACGTGGAACTTTATCTTACACAGTGAACTGGGGCAAATTTGCTGAAGAGGAATATCAAACTCACAAGCAAAGGTCACGAATCTACTCTCGAACTCGACCCTGCCTACGTCCACAAACACGTGATACGTAGGTTAATCTCTTTTCATACCCACTGCTAAAACTCTACTCAATCAACTCTTTTCACAATCTTGTAATTTTACTATATCCCAGTCTTACCATAATTCAACACTGGGGCAAAAAGCGTAGGTAGGTATCGATTCAATTCTTTGGACTACATACAACTTGATTCTCATAGAACCCAAAACATATAGGCAACTCGAAACGGGTTCGGCCATAATTCCTTCTGCCCCCATAATATTTTCCACCAATGCTCCTAACTCATCCTTTCTCAATTTCTTCCAAGTTCGTATTAGTTGGTCGGAACAAAATTGGCTTACGTCAACTACTTCGCGCGCTTCACATCGTCTCCGGTCGAAGAGGAGCATACATTGACACCCGGTAATTTTTGTCCCTCCCTTGTTCAATTTATTTCCTTGGGCTTTTAAATTTGTGCAGCTAAATACTCTTTGTTTTCACTATTATTTTTATTTTCTACTACTATTAACATCGTTACTTTCATTTTCACTATTCTACTATAAACATTACTAGTATTACTTCATCACAAATTTCAAAAAGGTTCTTCGTCACTTTATTTTCGTTAAGTTAATTATATTTTATCAAGTCCTTTATTTTCTACATATTAATCATTAATTATCATAGTATAAATTGTACTAGTTATTAAATTAGAAGCCCGAAAATAATTAAATAGAGGAGAAAGGATCAATATCTTCAGCCAATTAATGGCCCAAAAAATCAAGTCTATTATCCATTCCAACGGACCAGCCCACTACACTTTATACCCGACCAGCCCAATTAAAATCCATACCCGACCCGGCCCAACATTTCTTTTTCCTCCCTAAAACTAACGATCAGCCTCTCTTTCTCTCCTCTTCAACAACGCCTCCTCTTCTCTCTCTCTCCCTACGCTCTCTCTTCTCTCCCTGTCGTCTTCCTCATTCCCTCTTCCATTTTTGACCAAAGCTCAGGCCCTTTCAGCCATGGCAGATCTCGCCACCCCCATTTTCGTGCAATACGCACGCCTTTCTTTCCTCCTCCCTCTCCTCTCTCCTTTCCATTTAAATACCGACCCTCTCTTTAGCCTTGCACAAGATGCATCTTTCCATTTCTACACAAAAACGTCTCTATGTCTGTTTTGTCTGAGTTTTCTGTTGATTGACAGAGAAAGACGCTCCTTTCTCGCTTCAAACAAATTGAAATCTTCAAAGATCGAGAGAAGGTCGAACCCTTTGGGAGAGGGTCTGAATCAACCACGTGAAAGGCTGACGTTCGGATTAGCAAAACTTTGACTCAATTTTGAATTTTGATTTTAAAACCCCATAATTTCGAACTCAAAAAAACCTACCAAATCATCCTATAAAAAGATCTACAAGTTCATTTTGAAAGGAGGGGGATTTTGGACGACATTCAACATTTTTCATCTTTTTCATTACTACTCTCTAAATACGGGAGTTACGGTCGCCCACTTAACCACTTCCTAAATGTTTACACTTTCCACAATCACTATATTTGGGAGCACCGCTTTTGAAAGACATACATTCTCCGACATCGTATGGGAATATTTTTTTGAAGTATTAAGTATTCACTCTTATCAAATCGGCTTTTACTTTGGAGTCGAGTATAGATCCGCGCTTCGAGCCCCGATTCCGCACCCATGATAGGTAATACTCGATCTTGTCCTTCCATCTTTTTCTGTCGACATTAGTTAGGTCGTAGGCAAATCACGTAGTTATGTTATTTTCAGTATTGTTTGTTCCTTAAGATGGGTTTTTTTGGGCGACTGTGTGTTAAAGCTTGGGTAATTAAGTTTTTTTTTTTCTTTTTCTTAAATCTGTGAAGATTTGATGAAATGCAGTCCTTTGTTTTAGCATTCTTTTGTATGTGTTTGTGATTCTGAAGTTCGTCTGAAATTAGTTTGGTTAATTTGGAATCCTATTCCTTGTTGTGTTTGAATCATGTTGTCAAAATATTACGAGGCCTCGTTTATGTGATTTTATTCCGGATGTTGCTGCAATCATATTCATCTATTTAAATTTAAAGTCATCTTTTCGGGGCGTATATCGTCTAAAGTAGGAATGTTCGACAAATGTTGATGAGAGTTCATACGCTTTGTGTTGTCTAATACTCTATTTCCTTTTTTTCCAAGATTTTTTACTTTTCCTCTATGTGCTTTCTGGGCTTTGTTTGTTTAACTTTGTTTGATCGTGTCTATTTTATTAGCAGACTAGTTCAGTTATGTGCATAGTATTTAGGCTTTTGTTTAGTTTAGTGATCATGCTTAGTATAGTTTAATCTTATTACTTGTTTAGCATAGCATGTATGTCCTGACTAGTACAAGCTGTCGTATTCGTTAAGTTCAACTCTTTGTCTTAGCAATTTAGAGAAAATACAATGACACATGGTTACTTAAGCTCAATCTTGGTAGTATAATCTGTTAGTAAGAATGCTACGGTGAAATGTCCCCTTTAAATGGTCCTTGGATATTGCTTATATCTGCTGAATATGTTTAAAAATCGGATTTGATATCTAAAGAAATGCAGGGATCTAGACAAGCTAGATTATGTGAACTTATTTGGATATGAATAATTTGTTGCTCGAAAGTCGGCTAAATGTATAATTTGAGTCCAAAGATGAGAATAGGCATGAGTTAAGTCTATCTTGACCAGAGGGAATCAGAATAATTGTCGTGACTGAGACCATCTATCCGAATAGCTGTAGTTTAGCCACTTTTGGTGTTGTAATTTCGGGCCATAGACCATTGCATTTTGAGCCGAATTTGTTGCCATTGAGGCGAGTTTTAGCTCCGTTACGAAAGCCGAATTGTTATTCATTTTGAGGTTGTAACACCGTTTTGGATTAATCTTCTTCTTGCATATTTTTAGCAAATCGCTTTAAGATTTAGCTCTAATTCGTTGAGTCATCACACCACTTTGTTGTTGTTTATTAAAGTCATTCGGATTTATTACTTTTGATATAATGCATGGAGTTTAGATTCGAGTAGTATTGATTATGGTGGGATTTATTTACTAATTCTTTTCTCTTTGTCTTTGTATGTGAAATCATCGCACGAGTCTGACGGATACCTCCTCCGCATTCGGTGTTGGGCTAAAAGCCCAACAAAATCCTCCTCTCTTGTCCAGCTTGCTCGTAGCAAAAAGTAAAAAAAAAAAGACTTTCTGGGCCAAAGCCCAATAAAAATTTCAATGATGATGGGTCTTAAGAATGGGTATCCATTCGCTCTTTCTTTCCCCTCATCTTATCTTCATCTTGTGTTTTTGACTTACTTTGTATGATTAACACCTTATTTTTGCCTCTTAGCTTACATGAATTATAGGGAATTAGTATGGGTAGTTTTATAAACAATGGTTAGTTACCTTAAGGGAAAACTATTAGTTAATTCCACGGTTTTGTTCTTTTTTTTCATTGTTTTTAAAATTGTTTATAGTATCTATAGTATTTACTTTTATTAAAACAATTAATCTTCAGGACGTGAGGTCGTGAACATCTATTTGGAATCAAGATCACATTTTTATTCTTATTATTTAAGAAAGTTTGAAACGTCACTAAGATGTAAGTAATGAACTCAAGTAGATTTTATAGACAACTCTTCAATTTTGAATTAAGCACGCATAGCTAAAGTTAGTTAATAGGAAATAATAAAAAGGAGAAAGAAAAATCTCATCTTGTTTGACTCTGAAAACAAAAATCAGTTAATGTCTCTCCTTTTGAGTTATTTTTCAAATACGTTTAAAACATTACACCATCTCGCGTTTCCTTCAATTTATTTATAACCAAGCTCTTATGCAAATTACTATTTTCCTACAAGTCTTATTTTTATAGCAATCTTACATGTCTATAACTTTAGCAATATTTACAAAACTATTTTCTTCTCTATAATATTTACACTTAGCCTAACTAATCATAAGTCCGGTCGGTTAACCATTGTTAATGGGTCTTAAAGGGTGCCTAATACCTTCCCTTTAAACTAATTGAACCCTTACCTAGAATCTCAAGTTTCGCAGACTTTTAAAATTAACTTTAGAATAATTTTAATTAACTTTAGGTGTCCTAATTCACCATAATAATTAGGTGGCGACTCTTAACTTTAAATAACCCCGGAATTACCGGGATGTTATAAACTATTTTGACTTAGGTTAAAATAGGGTATAACATAAACCCCTCTTCATTTTCAATTTTAATTCACACCAATTCACTCTTTTCTTTCTCTCAATTATAGCTACTTTGCAACAATTAGCCACTTTAAATTTCTCTCAATTAAATATTATAAAGTTTTATTCTAGTTTCAATTATTAATTTTGCAATTATAATATTGTTGGTGGAGTTGGTGATTTTGCAACAATAGAAGTAGCTTTGGTAGATTTGCAATTCTAGCTACCTTCACTTTGTTAGAAATTAGTCCGGCAATTTGGTACCTTCGTTCAACTCTATCTTTATTTTTCGCTATTTAATTTACGCAATTTATTTTCTAGTGATTTATTTGAGTGTAATTTAAATTAATTCTATTTTTTAATGGCGAAGAGATTTAGATGTGGTGTCGGTAGTAGTGGTATTGTTAGGGGTGGGTTTAATGAGGAAACATTTATGAACGAAACACCTAATTTAGGTATTGATGTTGGTGGAAATAATCACTTTTAGATCATGAGGCAATGCAATAACATTATACCGACACTTTTAATGAAATTGATGATGATGATGATGATGATGATGATGAAACACAAGCCTCCGAAAATCCCATGGGAGATATAGGTCCTGCACAATCACATACACAAGATAAGCTGCCAAGAACTCGTAAGCCAACCACTAAAATCTGGGGATTTATGACTAAGAATAAGGAAAGACAAAGAGCTACATGCAATATATGTAGAGAAGAATTTGTTTTTAAGCAACAAAGTAGTAAGGATGGTGGAACGGGTACACTAACGAATCATATGAAAAGTAAACATAAGGATGTTTGGGGAGAGCAAACGGGTTCAAATCTGGGGGTATTCAAATGACAATAGACCCACGAACCGGTAAAAATTTTAAGCATGACAAGAAAAAAGAGCGTGTAGAAATAGCTAAAATGGTTGCTTTTGATGCTCTACCATTTTCCTTTTCTTCGGGTTTGGGGTTTGTTACTTATATTCAACGTTATTATAATCCGTTATTTGAGGGTATTCCTAGAAGTACTTGTAGAGCGGATGTTATAGATTTGTATAAAAAATATAGATTTTATTTGTGCCATGTATTTAATTCTTTAAATTGTAATGTTTCTCTTACCGCCTATTTGGGTCTTAGTCTTAACAAGTTAGATTTTTTTACTATTACATGTCATTGGGTTGATGATAATTGGGTAATGCAAAAAAGAGTTATAGCTTTTTTATATGATGAAGGGAAAGGTCGTCACGATGGAAAATTTTTAGCGGATTCAATGTCTACTATTATGAGATTTTTTAACATTTATAGAAAAACACTTTGTATTGCTTTAGATAATGCTTCTAATAATACAAAGGCGATTAGTCTTTTAAAAAGGGAATTAAACCCTCCGCTAAAAAATATTTTTCATGTGAGAGGTAGTTGTCACATTTTAAACTTGATTGTTAAAGATGGTCTTGAATGTTTTGAAGATTCTATCCAAAAAGTTAGAAATGCAGTTGCGTTTCTTTTTTGTAATGCTAATAGGGCAAAACTGAGAGATTTTAAGAATTCTTGTGTGGAAAATGGCCTTAGACCTAGAAAAATTTAAGTAGAAGTTGAGACAAGGTGAAACTACACTTACATTATGTTACAACAAGCATATGAGTATATGATTCCCATACAACAAGTTCACAACCATTTTAATACAAATAGTGATGATTGGTTAAATATTACCGATTGGGAAGATATTAAGGAATGTGTTGAACTCTTACAAAAATTTTATAATGCAGCTTTTGCTTTTTCTAGACAATTTTATCCATAGTAGCGAAATTTTAGCCTACTTAGCGGAAATAGCTAGAGTTTTACAAGAGTATAAAAATAAATTCGGTTATCAAGCGGCTATTTTAATATGACAACAAAATTTAAGAAGTATTTTTTTCCATCCCAATTTTATTTATATTGGGTTCTCTTTTAAATTCTTGTTTAAAAATGTCTTATACTAGAGCATTGGTTAATCAAATTTATACCTTTTTAGAAGTTGAAGAGGAAGTTGAACCATGTTTAACTGAAGCCGAGCTCGTTATTGATGCCAAGTTTAGAAAAAAAATTAGTCATTATTCTAATTTGGAAGAAAATGCTACACCGTTGCTCACGCCCACTACTTCTCAAAGTAGCAAAAGGGCTTGTCGGGTTTGTCGCATTTAAAAGTTTTACATTCAAATCCAACTCCTTCTTGTAATGCAAACTTTGATGAATAATACCTTTATTTGATGCAGCAAAATATGGATATCAACCAACTAGATGATTTGGACGTCTTAGCATAGTGGAAGAAATACAAGGCAAGTCTGTCAAATCTTTCAAGAATGGCTCGAGATATCCTTACGGTTCAAATGTCAAGCTGTGGCTTCGGAGAGTGCATTTAGCAAGGAAGACAACAAATTGGAGACCATAGACACTCATTATCGGATTTAGCTTGCAAGTACTAGTGTGCATTGGCGATTGGATTAGATCGGAGCGACGCAACCAATAACTTAGAAGCGAGTGGAAGGCGAAGAGGAAGAGATTGAAGATTTGATAAGAAGTGGAGTGGACCAAATGGAAGACTTTGAAGATATCTCCATGACCGAATATGATATGGCGGATATTAACCAAATGATTGATAATTTTTTATTTTATTATTCTACTATTTCTTTGCAACTCATGTATTATTTGCAAGTTAAAAAAACTACAACTTGCAAACAAATGTTATCCATGAATGAATAAAATATACGGCTCATTGAACTTTCTTCTATTTACTTGTGTTCATATTTTTACTTATATTAAGTGAGGAATATACCTAAAATATACTTATAATATACATCTACTTAAATTAAAAATTAGAAAGTTATATACTTGAAAAATAACTAAAATATACTAAGAATATACTTATAATATAAATATACTTAATTTATAAAATAGGAATTTATAAACTTAGAAAAAAATTTAAGCTATAAATAACTTAAGTTATAATACATATAACTTTAACATATATAAGTATGTATAGTATACATACATACATATAACTTAAACATATATATATAAGTTATAAGTATATATATAACTTAAACATGTATATATAAGTTATATAACTTAAGTATATTGATATATATAAGTATATTTTTAGTATATTTTAGGTATATGTAGTATCGAGTTAAGCATATATAATATATATATATATATATATATATATATATATATATATATATATATATATATATATATATACACACACGTATATCTTTGTTAGTCGGTAAATATATAAATTTTATTTATAAACTTATATAACATATGTAAATATACCTACAATATACTAATAAATACTATAATATATATCTATACAAAAAACAAAAACAAAAAAGGATTTTCTAACGTTTCAACCGGACCGGTCCGGTTTCCGTTAAAAACCGGTGGCGGTTACGATTTTTAGACTTTAAAACCGGCTGGTTTTCTTAACCGGTTATCGTTCCGGTCGGTTTGAGCAGGTGCCAGCTTACCCTATTTTGTGTTGGTCTTTAATTCTGTCCCTCATAACAAACAACTTTTTGATGCATAAGTTTATATTTTCTTATCATAATATTTCACAACTTATGTCTCGCATGACAAAAGAAATCATGTCCCACAAGACATAAGTTAGATTGCTAAAGAGCAAAAATTAAAGACCAGCCCATTTGAAGGAGGAATCGTGCAATTTCTTCATCTAATTGCACTCAAGTGAAACAAAATCCAGTGCCTTTTATAATTAGACCAATCAGAGAAATTCTCATGTGCTAAAACTGTCAGGCCCAGCCCTATATGGTCCCCAGAAATCAGAAAGCAACCACCAAACCAATGAGCCCACGGATCAGAAACGTTTAAGAAAGTTCGTAAGCTAGTATCTCAGGCCAATACCTAACATGCATCTACTCCCCAGCCAAACTTAATGTGGAGTAGAAATGAACAATTGAGAAAAGATGAAATGGCAATAATTTAAACCAAAAACAATCTTCTGTCCTAAACTTAGAAAAAATGAATGCAAGCCATCATAGTATAAATTCTGCCTTGGTAGAAATAAAGCATAATTAATCTGCGCCCTCTTAAAGTGTCTTGGAAGGAGCAATGTAAAACAAAGCAATCGATGTCTCTGGTTATTTTTTGCCAGCCAAGTAACACTACATCTTAACTGAACAGTGTACAAGAAAAGAATTGAATTAAAACTCATTTGTAACCTACCTCAGAGCTAATGTTATGCCAAGGGAGGGTCTGTGGTCCACCAAGTAGGCCCACTAAATCGTCCTTCCAAGATACTTTAAAAAGGCATCGGGTAAGATTAAACATGAAAGTCATAATTGCTAAGCAATAATTGGACTTGTAGATACAAGCAAATTTTCTTTTATTCTTTTTGTGCATATTGTTTACTTGATTAGCTGCTATTAACAATCAATCTTAACTTAATGTGATGCAAAAGGAGGGTCTGTAGTCACTCTACGCTAATAGGATGGCCCCTATATCGTCCTTTCCAGACATTTTAAGAAATCATCACGTAACATTAAGCATGTGAAATAATATTGCTAACCAATAATTAAAATCTTTTTTTCTCGCATAAATTTCAACAGCTCCACATGTTTTCTCGAATGTTCCTTTTCACAACTAGATTAGGTTCCACTGATAATTTATTAAAACACTTGTACCATGTGTAACACATAGTGCATCCACCACCAACAACAAAAAGGGTGATTTTAACCGACTATAATGAGCATTTGCCTAACCATCATATCACAAACTAAGCACCTTAAGCAAGTTCTTTGACTAATAACGCATTAACAGGCTGCTATTAGCTGGAGATCAGCAACTGATTAAACAATTTCAGTTAGCACCACAATCTTCAAGACATGCACAACTGTCTCCACATTAATTAATTAATTGTAAGTGAATCTATTGTAGGTGTTAGCAGTGTTTTAAAAGGCAGGGGCGTTTTACATTTGCCTCGGCGAGACATAAGCCCCGAGGCACTAGGCGTAAGCCCCATGGGTATTTATTTTTAGTATTTCATAAAATATTGTAATTACAAGAAATATTTTTAAATAGGTAAAATTACATTAAAAAATAAAAGAAAACTGTAAATAAATGACATATAGTAACATTAGTATTTATATTAGTGAGGATCAATTCAAGTCAATAAAATATTAGCCATGCGTTTTAAAGACATTACCTAGGATGTTATTGTGAAAACTTTATTTAATTTTATGAAGATTTGAGTAGTTTAGTTCAAAGTTTTAAAATATTACTCTTAAAACTTAGATAGTGTTTTTTCTTTAGATAGTGTTTTTTCTTTCTTTTGTTATATATATATTTTGTACTTCTTTTACAATCTTCAATATTATCTAAGAGAAACTTAAACCATAAAATTCATCGGTAAAATTTTTTGGGGCCTCAAAAGTTTGAGGGCCTAAAACAAAAGCTTTACTAGCCTCACCCTTGAGTCACCCCTGCTTATAACTTGTAATTATATATAACATAATTTTACAATTATAAACAATACAATGAAATAAAATCTATTATGGAATACAAATCAACTCTAACATCTTAACTTTAAAACAGTAAAAAAATCACAATTTCTTAAAACAATATTACTATCATACTATTCATTTTATATCAATAAACTTTATCAGTATTATAATTAAAATATAATTCCTTCATGAATAAAATCAAAATTACTTTCAAATAGTGAAATATGATAATTTTGATACATAAGACAAAAGACCAATGACAAGTGAAAATGTACAAATCGGCTATGTATTTTTAAAAGAAATATTAAGTGATATTCACCCACACGATGTTCTCTAATAGTAAATATGCAATACTACGACTTGTTATTTTAGTTACACTCAATCTTCTTATTTCTATAGATGAAAAACTATTAAGTATTATTCATTTATTAAAGAATTATGAGGGTCAACGATTTTAATTAAGGAATTTAATATATAATTTGTGTAAGAACTACTAGGCGAGTCCCGAGCGTTGGGCGTTAGACATGTTTAGGACGTACAGTCAGACATTTAGAGCGTAAAATCTCACCAGTAAGTCGAAGACGCGTGGAGCGTTTTTATATGCCTCGCCCCCGACATATCTTGAAATTGCCTTTTAAAACACTGGGTGTTAGCTGCAAACCAAACAAAATATCATTCAAAACTGGACCTACTTGGCTTCTACCCAATCCAATCTCATGTCCAATTGCTGCTGACCCTAAAACTGAATAATCCAAACAACCACCACTAGCAAAATTCTCATTACTTTCCATTATGGATTTTTCAATCTACGAATTATTTGCAACTTTGCAACTCAATCCTAAATTTACGCCGACCACATGAATTATACATATCGAAGTTCGACGTTATATCCATTCCGTCGATAATTCAATTTCGTTTAGATAGTCTTCTTAAAGAAACACGTTTTTCCCTTCTAAAATGGGAAATCTACATGTCATAACTCACTACTAATACAATTTATATTTAGTAACTTTAGTTTTAAATTACTTACATCATATATCTAAGAGTAATATGTTAAATATAATTAATAGCTACATATATATATATTTAAAAGTAGAATACATTATTTTTATTATTTATAAAAAAAATTTCTTGATTGCTTTTTCTGCTCAGCCACCGGAGCTCCGGCCACCAATCACGCCGCCACAAACTCGCCAAAAATCATCAGATCTCTGGCCGAAAACGAGCCATAAGGGCTGTTGTTGTTGTTGTTAGCCGCTGAAGCTCGGGCGAACAAGCTCCGGCCACCAACCATGCCACCACAAACACACCGGAAATCATCAAATCTGGCCGAAAACGCCACCATAAGGGTTGTTGTTGGTGTTGTTATGAAATTTCCGGCAGATCTAGCCGGAATTAGTGATTGGTGTTGTTTATATTCACGAATACGGCGATTGTATTCCCTTTTTTTGTTAATTTTTTAGATTGTATTCATTTTTTTTTTAGTGTATTTGTTAATTTTTGATATATCTATATTTTTATGTATTCAATTTTACTCGATGTAAAAAATGAATGCAACAAAAAAAAAATGAATAAAGCTAAAAAAGTAAGCTATGTTATGTAAATATTGAAAATGTAACTATGCTCAATTTTAAACCCCTAGACCTTAGTCATTTATGTAAAATGCCCAAATAAAATTCATGAAATACTATTATTTTAGCAAAGATCTAAAGGAAAATCCTCTTAATAATAGTACTCAACATTTGTTAAATTAATTACTAGTCAAATATTATCAATTTAGGGCAGCAGTTCATCCAGTAGACACGGCAATGAGATTCTCAATTTTTTTTTTCTGGTTGGTTGGTCGACAGGATATTTTTTTCCATGCATTTTTCCCTGAACAACAGATACGTTTTCCAATTTCTTTTCTTTTTCTTCTCTCCCTTCCATCTGTACACTACTGCAAAATTATTTTTTTGTAGAACCATGAATTCTACGAAAGGCATAAAAAAAAAGGATTTAAGCAAAAAAATAAAAAAAAAAAAAAAAGGATCTTCCATCCATTGTTTCCTCCATCACATTTCAACCTCATTTTGCTTTGCTGCTGCCATTGTTGCCTGATTAAATCTGTAATCACTGATTAATTCACTCAATCTTGCTAATGCCCATACGTTTAATGACTGCATTCCTTATTGCATCAGTTTGCATGCAAACACCATTCTTTTCAAACCCTGACATATAACTCTTCACTTCCTTCCTTATCATATCTTGCAGAACTGATAAAAACTCTGGTGTAAAAAACTGTTTCTCTCCTGATTTTTGTGCACAAAAATCAAAACTTTGCTGGTTTTGAGGAATCTGAGCCATAAAAGACGGGGGTAAACAAGTAACTGGCACCGGTTCGGGTACGGGTATTGGTTTATCAACTTGGGTGGACTGATTTGAGGTCTCATTGGATCCGGATCCCGGTAAGGAAAGGCAAAGAGAAGTGGGCGGGTCGGACACGGGTACGGGTACGGGTACAGATGGAGCAGTTTCGATCTGTTGAACTGGAGTTGGAGGAAGAGAGAAAATACCACCGGGTCGGGGAACGGGTCTACAAACAAGGGGTTGAGGAAAACCCGAACCCGAAAGACTTGAATCACTCAAGTCGGATCCAGATGGACTACCGGGATTCATACCTACACTAGAAGATCTTTTTAAAGGCTGTTGAGGTGTATCAAAGCTTAAATCTTCAGACATAGAACAACACTTACGTTTCAAAGTAGAGTTCCAATGGTTCTTAATAGCGTTATCAGTCCGACCCGATAGTAAACGGGCTATCGTAGCCCATTTGTTACCGAACTTAGCATGGGCCCGAATGATTGTGTCATCTTCTTCAGGCGTAAAAGCACGATGTTCAACTTGAGGTGAAAGTTGGTTACACCAACGAAGCCTACATGATTTTCCGGATCGACCCGGAACCGATTTGCTTATCAAAGACCAGTTTCTAGGCCCATGTTTTTCAACCAGTGTTTGTAACAGTTCGTCTTCTTCGGGGCTCCATGGACCTTTGATCCGATCCGAATCTTTTCTTTGTATAATTGCAGCCATAAGGGAATAGTAACTGATAAACCGGAAGAAAAGGTGATTTCTCGTGAGAATATTTACAAATTAGGAGTGGTGGTGGGAGGCGGAGCCTCGCCTTTTACTAAACTAGGATTTGTGGGGGAGAGAGAGGGGTTTATATAGTATGACAAGGGAAAGAGGATAGGGATGACTGGTTGAGGAGGTGCAAGTGACCGGTTATAGAGAAGCAAAGGCAGTTACAAGTATACAGCTGGCAAGGGACGCGTGTCACATGATGAGACGGTTAAATAGACACCTATTTAAATCACGCTTCTAAAATCTCGGGTAGTTTTGGGATATTTTGGAATGGTTTGATAGCTTGATATGAGGCAAGTTATTTGTATATTAAGGGGTCGTTTGGCGCATGGTATAGGCTGGAATATTTCAGTATTAATTTTTTATATCGTATTTGATAGGAGATATAAATTTATTTTGGGATAAATTTATACCTTCTACCTAACGTTGTACAAAATGAAGCCTTATTCTAAGGGTGGATATCCCACCTTATCCCACTTATCCTGAGATTATTTTATCTCATCTCTCAAATGGGATAAAATAATCCCAAAAAATGGGATAAATTAGTCCCGAAATTATAATCCAGGGATAATTTTAGCTACCTACCAAACGACCACTAAATGTTGTATAGTTAATACTACCAAGTTTGAAAGATGGTTAGAAGGCTAGTTTCATGTATAAGGGTAATGCTGTGTTTGTGGAGAACTATGTATTATTTTATGCAAAGTAAAAAATAAAATTATTAATTCGTGAACAATTAATCCTGCAGATTTAATCTCTGTAAAAAATAATATATAAAAAATTACACAATTAATATCTGTGTAACTCTAACTAATTACCAACGGACCCCTTAAGGAGCAGGAGTAGTAGTTGGTTTTAAATATATTTTAGTGAGATTTATGGAAAATAAAATTTCAAATCACCGACCGTTTTGGAAGTTAATAATAATTTATTTATTTATTTTTATGAAGTGTACGTACGGTTAAGAGAAGATGAGTGGATGGGCTTTGACTAAAGCCAGGCTGGAGAGCATTTTCATGGGCGTTGATATTTTCCAACTTTTAGTAGGTTTTACTAGAGTATTTTTTTAAAAATTTTGGTGGTGATGAGCTGGCACTAAACGACAAATAACTGAAGCAGAATAGGAGGATGAAGCCAGGCTGTAAAACCTGACCCATCATAACGGCCTTCGTGCCCACCTACCTCCACGTGCCAGTCACACGCGCCCAGTTT
Organism: Lycium ferocissimum; assembly: GCF_029784015.1. Taxonomy (NCBI): domain Eukaryota; kingdom Viridiplantae; phylum Streptophyta; class Magnoliopsida; order Solanales; family Solanaceae; genus Lycium; species Lycium ferocissimum. The sequence goes on along the minus strand of NC_081351.1, from coordinate 32,128,054 downwards.
GAACTGCCTGTAACCGACTTTAACGTTTTCTTTGATTTTTTAATTAATGAGATCAGATTAGATTTTGAGTAATTAATTAATTTGATTACTGTTGTTACCTAGATTTAGGAAGAAACATGTCACGCAACTTACATGGTAACCGAAAGATTGTTTCTCCACTTTTGTTTAGTCAATGAGCGGATTTATAGATGGAGTTTCAACAAATTTGCTTCAAAGGTAGTGGCTTTTACTTTAAAATTGCAATCTTAATCAATGTGTGATGGTAATATAATATACCATAAAATCAAGAAGCAGCGTTCATTTTCATTAATCGTTGATAGTGTTTTGAGTCACAATCATTTTTGCTGGCTCGTGTTTCTTAGTTGTTTTTTTTTCTACCTTATTTTCTTTGAGATGTTAATCTAGTTTAAAAGAAGTTGACCAATATACCAACTTTATTCTTTCTTATAAAGGTGCAGTTGAACGGGTGTCAGAATTTTTACAGGTTATCATAATATAAAAAGTAAACATACGAAGAAGTTCAACATATAATATATGTACATTAAAAATGATTATCTATCTACCTATTGTAATTTTTCTAAATGAAGAATGTCAATTGACATCCCTTGGACTAGAATAGTTCCGCCACACGATCTACCTCTAGTACGGAATTTGATGATATTAGCATATTTTATCTTAATTTAAGATTGTTCTTAAAAAAAATCTCCTCTTCCTTTTCTACTTAGGCAATTTATCAGCCGGCTAGGTTCGTTTTGATTTTGTATGTTATCGGTTCAATTTATTGATTATCGAGTTGTATACTAGTTAAATCGACAACCAAACTATTAAGATATTCATTATCGGTTATCTATTAATTAGTTCTTAACGATTTTAGTTATCAGTTTAACATATAAAAAGATGCCTTCTAGAAGCCAGCCTGCTCCTTTAGATATTTTTCCTTTCTCTTCTTGTTTCATCTGTTAATATGGACTTTCTTCTATAATAGTAATAGTAACCTCTAAGACAAATTTATTGTCTTAGACATCCACATTAGCATGTGTTACTGCAACAAACAACTAATACAAAATCACAACCTTTTACCGTTAACCTAGGCTAAGCTCCTTCCTTAATTTTTATTTCGTTTAGTTGAGGCTGTATCAGAAAGTTTAGTGCTACTAAATGGATGGTACATAGTAGGGCGGATTTCACTTACCTTTTATTGAAGAGATAATAATATAATCATTCACTCAGTAAAAATGCAGATTAGTTATGAACCATAAATATGTTTAGTTATAACAAACTCCAATATATTATAGTCAAGCTAATGAAACTTTGGCAAAGAGAAATAGAAAATGAGGTATAAGCTTTCTAATTCTAGAGTCACTGTTATATAATCATAAATAAAAAGGTAAATTTAGCGGGACTTCATTGGGTTATCAGTTTAACCGTTAAGTAAATTTAAAAAAATTAATATATCGATAGATCAATTAAAAACACAAAATAATTTGAAAACAGTTATCAATAACCCGATATCAGTAAGTAACCTTTTTTTTCAATTCGATTTATCAGTTAAATCGATAGTTGCACATCTAGTTCTACCTTCGGCTTAAACAACCATCGCGAAAATATGCGATTCATTATATTTATGTAATTTTATTCTTGTTACAAAGAAAAAAAAATCATTTGTGTTTAAGGGGTCACTAGTTGTTGTAGCACTTAGCACTATTACCAATGTGTTTTAAATGGGGTGAATGAGATAGTATCTTGGATCATTGAAAGCCACAAATTTATCGGCACTCATTTCAGCTTTCATGCAATGAATATGGGCTGTGTGTTGTCGTTTCCGAATGTACCTTTGCCGAATACCTGTCTACCAAGTGTTTGGATTCAATTAAAGACTCTTTCTTTCTCTTTCAATTAATAAAGACTTTGCTTATGCTACCTATAGCCATTAACCTTTTTGGTTCCATGAGTAAATTTTATTTTTAGCGTTTGTGATATGACGAGCATATTTAATTTTGGATTAATTAAAATATCTATGTTAATATGAAACATGCTATTTGACTATTTATATAATTACATTATCGTCAAATAACGTGTAAGAATACAAAATTTACACAGCACATGATGATAAGTATGGAATGACTAACACTTACGGTAACTTTGTGAATGAGCGAAATTGAATTGTGCACTTTTAACGCAAAACAAGAAAATAATGCAAGTAAAAACATTTTTTTTGGGTAGCAATGTTTGAATAAACATTGACATCAAATTTATAATAGGTAAAAGCTTTGAGAAGAGGTGTGTCCATTTCAGAGAACCAGTTAGGATTTATGCCGGGGCGCTCGACTACAGAAGCCATCCATCTTGTGAGGAGACTGGTGGAGCAGTATAGGGAGAGGAAGAAGGACTTGCACATGGTTTTCATCGACCTAGAAAAGGCTTACGACAAAGTGCCAAGAGAGGTTTTATGGAGATGCTTGGAGGCCAGAGGTGTACCTGTAGCGTACATTAGGGCGATCAAGGACATGTATGAGGGAGCCAAGACCAGGGTAAGGACAGCATGAGGAGACTCGGAGCACTTCCCAGTGGAGATGGGGTTGCACCAGGGATCAGCTCTTAATCCATTTTTATTTGCCTTAGTGATGGATTGTTTGACGCGGCAAATTTAAGGTGAGGTGTCATGGTGTATGTTATTTACAGATGACATAGTCTTGATTGACGAGACTCGTAGCGGAGTGAACGTCAAGCTGGAGGTTTGGAGACAAACTCTGGAGTCACTAAGGGTTCAAGTTGAGTAGGACCAAGATAGAGTACATGGAGTGCAAGTTCAGTGACGTGACACATGAGCCAGGCGTGGAAGTGAGGCTTAGTACCCAGGTCATCCCAAAGAAGGGAAGTTTCAAATATCTTGGGTCATTATACAAGAAAATGGGGATATTGACGATGATGTCTCACATCGTATTGGTGCAGGGTGGATGAAATGGAGGCTTGCTTCAGGAGTGTTGTGTGATAAGAAGGTGCCACCAAAACTTAAAGGCAGGTTCTACAAAGTGGTTGTGAGACCGACTTTGTTGTACGGGGCAGAGTGCTAGGCAGTCAAGAGCTCTCACGTCCAAAAGATGAAAGTTGCTGAAATAAGAATGTTGCGATGAATCTGTGGGCACACCAGGCGAGATAGGATTAGGAATGAAGATATCCGGGATAAGGTTGGAGTGGCATCAGTAGAGGACAAGATGAGGGAAGCGAGGCTGAGATGGTTTGGGCATGTGAGGAGACGAGGCACAGATGCCTCAGTGCGGAGGTGTGAGAGGTTAGCTATGGATGGTTTCAGAAGAGGTAGGGGTAGGCCAAAAAAGTATTGGGGTGCGGTCGGGACGGGACATGGCGCGATTTCGATTTCACATAGACGTGACCTTAGATAGAAGGTTATGGAGGACTCGAATTAGGATAGAGGAAAGGCTAGTAGGTAGTGATACATTGTATTTCGATCTATAATCTATTGTCCTTTGATTCTTGCTACTATATGTTGTTTCTTATGCTTCGATTATCTTATTTATACGTAGCTACGCTTCCTTTTTTTCGAACGAACATCTTGACTAATTCGCTTTCTTTAGTTTCATTTGCATTTTTCTTTGAATTGTTTGTCTTTTATCTTCTCGTTGTGTTTTTTATAGCAGGCGAAGTGCTTTCGGAAAGCTTGACCTAAAATATCTTCTAAGATAGGAGTAAGGATACTGGACACTTTTCCTTAGAATACATTGTGAAATTTCACTGGGTATGTTGTTATTTTAATTCTAAAGCAGCGTTGCTAAAGAATGAAGTGAGCTAAATTTAATTTTATTTATATAGATTTTCCTTTAATTATGACCATTATAAGGAGTTTAAATTGTTTTATTAATAGTCGTTAGTTCCACGTAGTATAAAAGTAAATAAATATTCATTTTTATTTGTTAATTTTAATATAATTATTTGATATCATGCGCACAATACGCGTGAATCAACCATAATGAAATAACATATGTTTAAGTAATACACCAAAAATGTCACGGTATTTACTTGTTTGATAGAAGATGTAAGTATTTTCCTTGATAGTAATGTTTACCAGTATTTTTCAAATGCTACAAATAAAGTCAGCATCCGTAGACTAATAACAAACTTAGCATCCGTAGACTGATAACTAACTTATTTTCTCATAATTGTTGTATTGGGATATAAATGCTTAAGGCCCCATTTGTTTGAATTAAAATTAAAACTTCTAAATTTGTACACATCAGAATAATTTAAGATATTGTATCTAAGATCTGAACACTGAATGATTAAATTTATTTATTTTTTAACATTTGATTGTGCATAATTTATTTATTTTTAAATATAATAAATATATAATTCAAATAAAAAGTAATTAAATATTTAAAGTACAAATTCAGTAAAATAGAATCATTATTTGATAAATAAAACATTTATGTTCGCGAGTGATGGTGGAGAAGCTTTGTAGTGGTAGCGGTGGTGATGATTGGTGCTAGTGGCTAGTATCGGTGGTGGTGATAGTTGTGACTTGTGATGGTTGCGGTATGTGTTGTGATTCTAGAGTTGGTTGATGTCAGTAGTTGTCGGCGATGTTACTTGTGATGGTGGATATAGTTGAAAACAATTGTCAACTTTGATCTTAAATTTCTAAAGTGATAATTATTTTGTGACTTTTTTGTAAGCTAAAGATACTGTTAATTTGAAATGAAAGAAGTATAATGTGTAATTACTTTGACTTTGTAATTGCTACCTTATTAATTACAACACCAGCTAATTACACAATGAATTCCAAACAGACCTAACTGGTAGATTGTGTTTCTACATAGCATTTGTGTCATCTTGTGTTTATAAGTCCTACATTATGTCTTATCAAATTATAACATTAAAGAAATTGAATACTACTTTTTAATAAAATTTGAATACTTTTTGCAGAAAAATAAGAAGAAACTGAAGACAGCACTTGGGGTTGGGGGTGGGGTAGTAAAGTTAGGAGTAGTAGGAATAAGTCACAGATGCGATAAAAATCTAAAGTAATACAACTCACATGTGCCTTCCTCACCTACTTCTTCTGTCCTTTGCCCGTACTCCGCACCGTCCCTTCCTCCATTACGCCACCTTGTCACGTGTCTATAAACCACAGCCCACCCGAGTGCACATCTCCCTCAATTTCCTTGTCTAATTTTCTTTTTAAAAATAGACTGTTCAAAACACACTTTTATATTTCAAAAAAATTCATTATTGTATGCCTCTTTCAATAAGAGGAAATGATCTCTTTCAAAAACATAATACTATCTTTTTTTAGCATATGTATTAGATAACTTTGTCCACCAAAATTGAAATAGTTGAAACCTTATGTCTACACATTTATCGAAAATTAGATTAGACGAATGTTGTGATTGACAAAGTAGAGGGAGGTGAATATAATCTTGTCTCCTTTTACTTTGCCATACTCAAAAGAATGGTGACCCAAGACTATGTACATGCCAAACAAAATAACAATGGTTTATCACGTAGTAAGTTTTTTCTGTGTTGGAATTTATATAAGTGTACTCGATATTTTCCAAGTCCGTTTGATACGCATGAAATTCGAATGACACTATATTGTGAATTTTTTTCTCAATTAATATTCAGCCACGGTTATTGTAATATAAAGGAGAAGAAATTAGGCATGCTTTGCTTGAAGAATGTGTAACTTTTGTGAGACCAAAGTGTTAGATGCTACGTACATTACTTTAATAAACACATGAAAGTCAGGTCTCTATCCTCTGTATAACTGTATTGCTCAAGCAAGTTAGGCGTATTGGCTTTTAACCTGCCAATGCTCTGCTTTTAGCCCGGCACCACAAGAAAGGAACAATTTTCTCATCAATACAATAGTACCTCTTTCCACTAAAAAGGGAAACAAATATAAAGTGCGGAAAAGAAATTTTCATAATATCAAAAATTATAGTTTCATTTAAAATACGAAAAAGCTCATTTATGCCATCGAACTATCATTTCGATCACTCATCAATAGTTTGGCTCATTTATGTCATCGTCCGTTATCAAAATGACTCATCCATGTCATTTTTCATTAACGCCGGTTTTACAATACCAGATATGATACGTGACCTCCAACTAGATTATGGTTGTGGGTGGGTCGGGTGTATGGGTCGTATTTTTTATTAATTTGGGAGTAAAAATTGGGCCGGTTTAATTAAACGACGTATACATCTAATCATAGGCTGAGCTACAATTTGAGGTTTGTAGGTTCCGAATTCAAATCTTTAAGTTACTGGGTTCTAAATTACTAATTTATACATATTACACAAATTTCTTAAAGCAAATATAAGGTTTGAATAAAGCTTGTGGGTTCATCGAACGTTTTGATGACTACGCTCCGCCATTCTAATCGAGGCCACGATTCATATCTGGTATTATAAAACTGGCGTCAATAAAAAATGGCATGGATGAGTCATTTTGGTAGCGAGTGATGGCATAAATGAGCCAAACTATTGATGAGTGACATAAATGAGTCATTTCCGATAGTTCGATGGCATAAACGAGCCAAACTATTGACGAGTGACATAAATGAGCCATTTCCAATAGCTCGATGGCATATTTGAGCCTTTTCCGAATAAAGTATAGCCGATTTAAACAAATATTAGTCCACTCTCTATGTAGTAATATACTATTAATAAATATGTAATTTACAGTGTTGAGTCCCATATAGGTGGTGGGACGCGGGACTTGACCTCCTTGTATGCTCTTGGCAATCCTCAACTGACAAGTTAGTTTTTGGATTAGACCCAACGTAACATTTCTTAACGTGGAATTAATATTAGATTCATTTCAATTTTTTGTTTATTCAATGTTGAAGCATTATACTATATTGTGCACGTTTTAATTGGGAGGTCTTGATATACGAGGGTGTTGAGTTTCACATTGGTGATAATATAATGGAAAATTGGTCTCCTTAATGGTCTTGAGTAATTTTCAGCTAATAAGCTAAAATTAGTAAAATTTTCACAAACAGCTACCTTTTAACTCCTTCTAACAACCTATAACTACATGTTCTAGATTTACAATTCGTAGCTGGAGGACCCTATATTTAGCTAGTAGACGCGGCGACTTAAATATAGTGTAACACCCCGTATCTTTGACCTAAGCTTTAACCATGATCCTAGACTTGGAAAATCGATAAGGAATGTGGGAATTGAGATTTTTCCGTTCGGTTGTGATATGGTGGTTTACGCCCATTTATTCCAACATGCCGTAAATTGAAACCAAGAACGAACATTCCGGAATTTGACATTTTGAGGTCATATGGTTAAATACGGACCGTATTTCACTTTACGGCCCGTATTTCAAAACTTGTTTGGAATTTGAGAAAACTTCCTTGATGAAAGTTGAGATCATTGAAATACCTTTCAACGGTATCTTACGGGGGTCAAACGATATCCGTGCAAAATGTTATGGCCATTTTTGAAGAGAGGCGTCTGATCAGAATCAAAATACGGACGTAAATCAATTTACGGCCCGTAAACCGAATTTACGACCGAATCGTTCAGGTCGTAATTTGCAATTTCACAGACAGTATATATTCATCCATATCAGTTCAACTCATTATTTTTCACTCCTCAAGCCCTAGAACGACTTCCTACCCTCTCCTTCATCAAGAACACCAAGGTAAGCCTATTCTAATTATTCCAACTCAATTCTAACATCTATCCTTGTAATCTAAACAAGAAATCATCATTCCTAAAACTAGGGTTTTCAAGAAAACCCATCTCAAGGTTCAAGAATTCAAGATTTTGGAAATCTTCTTCAAAGCTCAAGTATTTAATTCAAGTTTTGGAGCAACTAAGGTATGTAGAGTTACTATCTACGTGTGGAAACATCATTGTTCTTCCCCACGCCTCATAATCCATAAATTATGATTCTTTATGAAAACTAGTGGTTTTCTATACCATGCTGTGATAACCCCAGTCCATGTCCATGATTATATTATGTATGAATTGTTATAATTCATCATTGAGTTCTTAATATTTCTTTATGATTATTAAGAATACGTCCGTAATCTATGAAAAATCCATATATCTCATTCCATGGGTTCATGCATGCTAGTTTATGATATATTATGCTATTTTCAAGAAAATACTATACATGTTTTACAAGTTCATTGCAAGCAAGCTATAATTTATGATATCCATGTACAAGCAAGTTATGATTTATGAAAACCATGTACAAGCAAGTTATGATTTATGAAACCATGTATAAGTAAGTTATGATTCGTGAAAACCATGTATAAGCAAGTTATGATTCATAAAAACCATGTACAAGCAAGTTATGTTTCATGACATACTATAGGCGACAAGTGTCACTATTTTACATGTTCATGTTTTGGGAGTTGCTTTAAAGGAAGGCTTCGGATAACCGAAACTACGTAACCACCGTAGGATGAGGATCGCTCCACCCATGTCCCGGACGATCTCTCATAATGACCGGATCCTTTCATATTTTATTAAATCTCATGTTCCACAGGGCAGCCGGCGGGACGCGACGCAAGAACCATGGATCGGTTATAAGTTATTGCTCTCCCTACTTATGATATTTTTACCATGTTATAGATATATGTATCCGTATCGATCATGTCCGGTGTTTCGGTTTAGGCTCTTATATGTTATTCCATGTCCCATGTTATTTCTTTCGCTTTACATACCAAGATATTCAATGTCGACGCCGTCCCCTTTGTGCCGGGGCTGCATTTGCGATGCGGGTACGTATTTACAGGACGCCGCATCCGCTCAGTAGGATTTGCTCGTATCAGCTCATTGGTAAGCCCCATCTCATTCGGGGGTTTAGTCAGTTATCTTTATTTTACTAGTCATGCTTTTAAGGTATCTTTGCCGGGGGGCCTTATCAAGTACGTTTTTTCAAGATTCACGATTAGAGGTTTCATAGACTAGTGCTTAGTTATGTTAGCGATACAGTGTTTAGCCATCTTGGCTCAACTCATGTTATTTCGCATTTATGATTTATACAAGTATTTCATTAAATTATTATGACATCTCATGTTTTATAAAAGCTCATCACGTTCATGCTATATTTAACTATGATGTGCCTGTGATGATTTAGCCAAGCCATGTGGTTCGCTCGGTCACGTACGATGGCACCGAGTGCCGTGTTTCGCCCAGGCCATGGTTCGGGGCGTGACATATAGGATAAATATAACGGAAATACACATACTGAGAAAACTGAAAATGCTATATTTATGGAAACAAAATCTATTTCAATTTAAATTAAAATCAGTTTTTAATGTTTCATGATTCACGCAAATATCCTCCCATTCCATATTTGATCTCATATCTCATTACTAACAAGATGTTATGTTATATTGGTTTACTAAGATTTGAAAAGTCTACTCTACAAACTGATTTGACCTTTTTGTTTTGGATTTATGTTTTAATAGTTGTATTTCGTATATATTTTTGCTATATTTTAGTTGCTCGATTAGATACTACTTATTCTCGTTTCTTGTTAAACGTGCATGTTAGTTAAACCAATAACCGAACCAATTATTATTGGGTTATTGGGCTAATGGTTCGGTTAATGGATTACCGGTTGAGTGCCGGTGGTGTTTTTGGGTTATTGGCTTATTGGGTCGGGTCGCGGTTGACCATTTTTGTTAACGGGTTACCCGATAACCCGATAAGAATTTAATTAATTACACTTTCTACCCTTTATATATATAAAGTCACTTACACTACAATTAGGGTTACTTCATTTTCATTTCATAAAACACGCTTCAATAATTGCACATATATATACCATATTCAACAAAGTTATATCTTACCAAAGTAATGTAATTTCCTTTGTGACACCCTTGAAAAGATAAACTTTCTCCACCTGTTGGCAAAAACAAATGGTGTTTGATCTTTCTTGCGAGTATGTTAGGAAGTTGTTCAATCAATTCCTCGGTTTAGGCTCTCGCCCCGAATCTTAAACACATGTAAGCCAATATTTGGTCTTTTAATCTTCGAGGCAAACGATTTCGACAAACGAAATTCGACTTTGCTTGGATGCTATCCCTCCGCAACATACCATAAAAAATAAAAAAATACAGAATTTCTTCTTTTATCCAAATTCGAATTCATTGAATTTTCAATAACTTACCTCACAATCTTGAGGGTAAGTAGCCGTATCTTTTTAAATATAATTATTTTATCTTAGGATTATCATTAGAAAAAGGATACAACTAGTTATCATTGATGATTGGCGGGATTCCACAAAATTTAGGTAACTTCAATTGGTTTTGGCACTTTTATTCACAATTAGCATGATCTTGTTTCTTCTTTCGAGTTAATCTCATTTGAAAACAAAATTTCAAAAAGGTTTTGCCTTGTTTTCTTGTCGCCGCCTGCCCACACGATGCGGCATTGTTTTGAGTATGATAGAGCCATAACAAATCATTAAATTTCTTGTAGTAGTAAATGCAACTTAAGATTATTCTTGGATCTTGGTACAAGAAGTGGTTCCCGACGATTTTGCTTGTACAAAGTGGTCAAGTCATTTTTCTTGTGTGAAATCTTAACGGTTAAACCGATAACCAACCGATAACATACAATAACCGATTAACCGATAACCCATTAACCGATATTTTAACGGTTCTTTAACGGTTTAACATGTTTACAAACCGATAACCAATAAGTTAAACCGATAATTTTGAAACCCGAACCGAACCGACCGATATGCAGCCCTACTGTTAACTATATTTCATATATGTTTTACATATATTGGGAGTGTATTTATGTCACGCCCCGAACCATGGCCTGGGCGAAACATGGCACTCGGTGCCATCCGCATCTTGACCGAGCGAACCACGCAGCCTGTCGAATCATCGAGGCATACATGAGCGAATATAACGTGAATGCATAATGAGCCTTTATATAACGTAGTAAGTCATAACACTTAATAAAAATACTTGTTTAAACATAGTTAAATAACATGAATGAGCCAAAGATGGCTAAACATTTCTAACATAACTAAACCGACTAGTCTATGAAACCTCTAATCATGAATCTTGGACCGAAAAACGTACTTGGCTGGACAAGTGCCCCCAACATACCTATAAACGCATGACTAGTAAAATAAAGATAACCGACTAAACCCCGAACGAGATGGGGCTCACCAATAAAGCCGGTACGAATCTTTGTCCATCGCCAATCGTCCGTATATCGCATCGTGAAAACAGCCCGGCAATAGAAAGGGGACGTCGGGAATGTCTTTGGTATGTAAAACAATGAAATAACACGGGACATGAAATAACATGATAAGAACCGAAACTGAAAACCTGGACATGAATATGAGCATGAGCATGAGTACATATATATATAACATAAGTAAAACATGATAAGTAGGGAGAGCATTTCATAAACCGACATGTGATATCACCACGTGGGTACGTGGAGTCTGGTCCTCGCCGCGACCCGAGAGCCCTCATACCTTGGTATAAGATGGTATCGTGCTCCGATGGATCATTCGATGTAAAATTAAGGTATCGTCCTATCCGGGCGGAGCGATCAACATGGTGGTTACATAGTTTCAGGCTAGCCTTCTCGTAATTTGTGCAACTCCCAAAAATGAACATAATATAGTTGGCTAGAAGCCATGATTTTCGTGAATTAGCTTGTACTTGTCTTGTAATCATGATTTCACTAAAAAATAACTTGTAAACATGGTTTCATGAAATAACTTGTAAACATGGTTTCATGAAATAACTTGTATTTAGGATGTACGTATCTTGAGTCATGGTATGAATATAGTTATAAAATACAATTGCATGAAAACTTGTAGACATGTAGGATATTCATGAAATAAGCATTTTTATTTAAAAACATGCATGCAAAGAACCCATGGAATACAAGATATGGGTTTTCATGGATTACGGATAGATTCTCAATAATCATAATGAGTATTAAGAACACAATGATAGAATAATAGCAATGCAAACATAATATAATTATAGACATGGACTTAGGGTTATCATGGGCATAGTATAGAATAGAAACCCTAGTTTTGTAAAGTTTCATACTTTATGGATAGGCGTGGGGAAGAACAATGATGTTCCCACACGTAGATAGTAACTCTACATACCGGTAATGCCTCAAACTTGAATTAAAGACTTTAACTTTGAAGAGGATTTCCAAAATCTTCGAACCTCGAGACGGGTTTACTAGTTAGAAAGAGATTAGGGACTTGAATTCAACCTAAAATCATGATAAAACTTACCTTGTAGGGTTCTTGAGGCTTGGGACTTGTTCTTCTTGACCTTAGGTTAATTTTTCGTGAATCGGGTCTTGGGGAAAGAAACCCCAAACCTTAAATATAACTTAAAACGCGTAAACCCGACCTTTTGACCCGAAACTGACCCGTTTCGCGATGGTTCCGTTGATGCGGGTGCATCGCGCAACATTCTGAAGCTAAAAACTCAGAGTTGTGCGATCTCTCCGCGAAGCGGGGCCATCGCGCGCTCTCTCACGCGCCCTCACGCGCCCCGAGAAGCGACGGGTGTCGGTTTTGCATAGTGTTCGGTAAAATGGGCATAACTTCTTGTACATAACTCTGTTCAAGACCCATAATATACCGTTGGAAAGCTATTTCAAAGGGATACAACTTTCATCAAGGAAGGTTCCTCAAATTCCCAACGGATTTGCACGAAATTTGGCTGGAAGTCGACGTATCGAAAACTTGCCGATTCTATAGGATTTCAAGTGCCTTACTATTAGCCATATTGAGATGATCATATCTCCTTGACCCGATCTCTGATTGGCTTGGTCCTTATATCGTTAGAAAGGTATTTCTACGTACTACAAATTTCATTGAGGGTACTTTCCCAAATTCCCAACTAATCAAAGATTTATCCTAAAGCTTATCAACCATTTTCGCAAAACGCTCAAACCTTCAATTTTTTTCGCTAAAACTCTAATGATATGAAATTAACCTTAGTTCTAAGATACGGGGTGTTACAATTTAGATGAAATTTTAACTTCGTAACACTGTACATTAAAAGTGGACTTATGGAGTATATCTAAGTTATATTTCTCGTATATTTCGACCGTATTTAAATGGTTAAATATACTACAAAAAATTACGATTATGGTGAAGAACAATAAACACGAATTAACCAAGAAACATGTGAAAAAATAAACAATACAAAATATGCTTAAAATGCACATAAAATATAGATGGGTTAAGTCACATATCTGTACTAACTGAACTAAAAAATACAAACGAACTGAAATATACTGAAAATACAACATAAATATATAGGTTAAATACACGGTGAAACGTAAAAATTAGTATAGAATCTTACCTTTTTTGGGAATTAGATTTGAATTATGAGTGAAATTAATGAGTAGTTAATTAGAGATAAACAAGGAAGATGAACTATTATAAACCGATTTGAAATTGGAGGAAATTAAGGGATATTGGGCATAATGGCGTGTATTTAGGGGGGATAGAGAGAGGGACTTTTTTTTTTTTGGCTTAAATTTAGGGGTGTAGGAAGTTATCGATGATTGGTAAAAAAGTAGTATTTATAGGAAGTAAATATGTTATATTTTAGCTACTAAATATAATTATTCAGTAAAGTTTAGTTATGTTCCATAAATAGGTAATAATGTAGTTACCCAAGTAAATTTTACCTAAAATTATGGTTCACACTCCACCTCATATCATATCGTATATGTAATTCAAAACATTTAAGCTTATTTTTGAAATTTTGGTACTTTTAGACTCCTAATGAAGTTTGTAAGTTTCGGCCTTTTGTTTTCCAAATTTGTGTTGTTCTTTTAGGGAAAACTAGTTTTTGTGTTTTTGAAAAATTCGAAAAATTGAGTTTGAAAAAGAAAAGTTACTCCACTTTCTTTTTTGCATAAACAAAGTAAACAAACAAATATTCGCAACAACTCAAAAATTGAGTTTGCAAATTTCAAACAAGCGCCTTAACTCCGCAGAGTGTCCTTTTTCCTTCAAATTAACTACTCACTCAGAATCAAGTAATTTTTTTTTACTATGCTAGCAAGACCACACTCATTAATTGGGTGGTCGTCCTTTTTCCTTAAATCTGACTTTTCGCTACTGTACTCCGCCCCCCCTCCCCACCCCGCCGGGCCACTGTACTGCTAAGAAGTAATCGAGGATGTGTCCTCTTGTGGACTTTGCTGAATTAAAATAAACCAATAAAAATCTTATTGAGTAACGTATAACAAGAATTTGAAAACAAAAAAGGTTCTCTTAACTGATTTCTACTAGTAGGACATAACAAGCAACTCCATACAATAAAGCAAAAGATAATGGGAAGATACTTTTCTTCCCCTAAAGTACACTCATTCCCTATAATAATACCTGGGACAGAATTCTTATTTAATCCTCCAATGTGATCAATTATAATGTGCGAGCCTCGACGACGTCACACTATATGGACCACAGAGGAATCACTGTGGACAAATATCGTTTGGATCGACCAATTGCTTGTAGGCAGATGTTCCAATAATCATATTTGGCACTTGTAGATATGATTAGAGCTCACCCTTAGCTATACCACATCATTGGATGGCTAAGATTTTCTAATTTACCTTTAAGCCTTATTCTTGTGAGAGACTCCATGACGAATTGTTTTCACATTGTCACTAGCTAATTAATCCGATTATTTAACTTTTTAGACTTAAATTAACTTATGTAACTCTGTTTTCAAAAAAAAAAAAAAAGTATTCAATCCATGATTCACCCCACCCCCCACCCCCAACTTAAAAGGCTTAAATTCAATGATAGACTCCACAGCGATCTCCATTTTTCTCATTTTCTTCAAAATCCTAAACGCAATGAATATTGTCGTTTATTACAAATGATTCGAAAATGAATTTTGGACCAAACTTGGTCTAAGAAGTTAGTTCAAGGTCATATAAAGAGACAAATTGTCATAGCACCCATTAGTGTGACACGCATAGGCTTGACAACTAGAGCGTGGACAAGATAATATGAGTGACTTATATTTGGTAAAATAATAATTGAGTAGGTCTGAATCTGAAATCATGATTAAAAAAAAAAAAGATTTTGTGTCAAATTCAATCACAAAAACTAGGTCAAACAGTGATGATAAGATCATATAAGGAGATAGATTGTCATCCACCCAAGGTAGGACTACTAACAACAAACAATTGCAAAGTCAAGACTCGATTCAAGAAACTTATCTACATTCTCTTTTTCTTGTGAGGAAGGCTCTCATTAAATAAAGTAATTCAGATTGTACGTCGTTAATGAAGTAAACACTAGCATAAATTGTGGCGCTCAAGTTAATTTTATCTAGTCTACTGTATAATCTAACTTCCAAGAGACATGTAACCACCTAAACAAATGTGATATTTCTCTTCATGCCATAGCAAATAAAAAGGGGGAGAAAAATGTAAGACAAATCCAAGGAGAAAAGTAGTTGCATTAGAATCAGTGACCTAAGAAAAACATAATAGCAGTCAAACCTTATAATATAATTAATGAAAAAAAAATTCATCATTTCTAATGTTAATGGTTCCTTGTCCAATGGCTATCTTTTTCTCTCACATGAATTATTGGTGTTCCTCAACAAAACCCAAAGCCATAAAAACTGGCGCCGAATTCCCTCTAGGACGGACAGTTGTGAATGTAGGACCCAAAATAAGTGCCACGTAGATACCGCTCCTTTGATGAGCAAACGGCCGACAAGTTACAGCTCAAATCATGACTTCTATCTAGCCACGTAAGAAGTTTGTTAGGTGGGACCACCTAAGACAAGTCAATTGTCAGTTTGCTAGTGACGTGTGCACTGTCTTTAACGGGCCTAACTGCAACTTTTGAAAAAACCAACAAAAACAATTTTTAAAAATAAATAAACTGACGTCCAATGTTTATGCTCTTTGCCAGCTATAACCCACTTCTTTCACGAGTTCCCATAAATGAGTTTTTTTCTTCAGTTTATTTATTGTTTTTATTCTCTTTTTCATTTGTTTTTTTGTTAAGAGGGAAGTGGTGGGGTCCACACTCCAATGCGATTCTCCGCTGCATGCACCCCTTATTGTACCATAACGTACCACCTACAGTACTATTCACCTTTCTCCTTTTTTTCCCCCTCTTTTTGAGGAATTAATGAATTATATACAGCTCATTTCAAATTTAGAAAGGAAGGAAGTCTTAGCTCCTGTTTGACATAAATTTTGAAGTTGAAAATTTGAGTTTTGAAGTTGCCATTTTAAGAAATTGAAGTTGCATTTGGACAGATATTTTACTTGAAAAAAGTTTACAATGTTTTGAGTGGAAGTGAAAATTTACCCAAAAACTGGTTTGAGCTAGCTTTTGGAACTTGAAAATATTTTGAATATAGATTTTCAAAATCTGATCAAATTTTTTGGTCAAACAGATATTTGAAAATATATTTCCAAAATATGATTCAAAATTTATGGCCAAACGCTAGCTTAGTTTTTACATCGTCCTTCTTATTGATTAGGATTATATTATTTAAGTGTTATCAATTAAACCTCATATTTCTTGGCCAAAAAAAATAAATAGAAGAAAAGAAAGTGATCTTGTCAAGCTTTTTGGGGGAGCGCCTATTTATCATCTTTAGTTGTAAAAGAATGAGGAATAAAACTTTTTCCAAATGATAGAGCGTTTGCGAACAACGGTAAATAGGAAGTTGAATAACTAATCTTTCTACTATGTTGTTAGGATTAAAAAATAGTTGGAAACGAATTTTTGATTGTTCTAAAGTGAATTTAATTTTGAAAGGAGAGTAGGTGGAATAGTGGGAGAAAAGAAGGTGAAGATGCATTAATAAGAACATACGGTTGGAATACTTATCCACACACTTTTCATTTCTTACATGCGAAGCAAAAGAACGTGAAATTAACCGATCGATAAGACTTGTACTGTTCACATTATTTTTGACTAACTATTTAACTTGCTATGCTAAATTTATAGACCGATTAGTTTATATTGGAGCCATAAAAGAACGTGATTTTTATTTTTTTCAGGTTCTTCTCATTAAAAATTGGGAATATTGTGCATCGCGTTAAGTGCAACTGTGCAAGTGTTGTTCTAATCCATATTATGAAACTACATTTTATTAAGCTTTATCTTCCAAAAGTTTTATTCTCCTCTATGTGTAGTTGTGCAACTTCTCTCCTTTTTGTGTTTTTACTGGCTAATCTGTTAAAACTTAATCGTTCTACATATTCATCATAAAAACGTTTTTTCCTCCTATTTGTCTTTGTCTAGTTCTAACCTTTTTGTTTCTCCTCATTTATTTATATGTTTTCCTCTTTTCCTTTCATCCTGCTGCTAATTTCTTGTCCATCTTTAGTTCTGTGCCCGTTACATTTTTTTGTATTTTCTAACTTATTAGAAAATTCAAAGGAAAATAAGTGAAAAACTTGGCGATAAATTTGTCAATGTCTGAATATAAGACAATAAGTTATGAAATTATATAAGAGAAACTAAAACGCATGAGGGCATTTGGTCTAGTGGTATGATTCTCGCTTTGGGTGCGAGAGGTCCCGAGTTCGATTCTCGGAATGCCCCAATCATTTCTTTTAATTTTAATCTGAGATTCTGACTAGTTTTTGATATACGTTGTGTCTATCAATTTTATAATCTAAGCTCCATTTTTTTTTTTTTTTTTTTTTTTTTAAAGGATGTTCAACCCATTTAGGAAAGTGACATGCAGAAATGTGTGTGAATGGCATGCTTCTCGTGGGATAATTGCCTTTTTAACTTTTCCCAGTTTTGCAAGTAATATCCTGAAAAAAAAAAAAAAAACAAATTGGGCCCATGAATTATATTAATTAACTTATCTTAATTTTATTTATGAAAAATCAAAAGAAACCCTCCTAAGAAACGGCTGTGGTTGACGGAATCCGCCGTTCACAGCCGCAAGTATATTTTTTTAGGTCTTTCCGTCTTTTACTAATTTATCCCAAGGTCCCAACTTGTGGCCTTTTAAAAAAAAGAAGTTTGATTAATTTATACACCATGCATGAGAAGAAAAAATAGTCAACAAGTGTGATACAACTAGCAAGAACTCAAGTTGGATTTTTAATGATTAAATATTTACTAAAGTTGTGAATATTATAATGATTCGATGGAAACAAACAAAATTGGATACATCACAATCTTTTGTTTTGATAAATATTAAAAGTAGCTTAGAAAAGCAAAGGTTCTATTCTTGTTCATGAGTTATTGGATTTACTATAATGGTAAAATTGAATTATTCAGTCAATATTTTATCAATGAAGGTTGAATTGGATGGTAGAGTTTGCCCTTTTAAATTGAAGAATACAGCAGAGCAATAAAGCAAAATGGATAGTAAACGTGTTGATGTGAAAACCTACGAGTTGATGTGAAAACCTACGTGTTTGACTTGGTCACATTTGGCTTCTCATAGTGCTAGTTGGCCACTGGATATTTTACTCCGAATAGTTACTACTACCAATTAATAGTGGCTAATTAATTTAATTTAGAATAATAAAAAAATAGTAGTAATAATACAACTAATTTTGATTAATACAATAAATTTTAATTCAAGACAATTATAAAATTTGTAAACAGTTATATTACTAAAGGTTGTGTCAAACTGTTTGGACGTACTAAAATAGATAATATGTTAATAAGGATCATCAAAGGTTATCGCAGGATGGTAAGAACCTCTTCACCGCTAATAAGAGATTTTGGGTACGAGCTCTTGGAATGCAGTCTTCTTTATTAGATAGCGTTTTACCCCTGGAATAAAAAATTACTAACATAAATTTGAATTAATGGAGCATTTAAACACCGAATGTTGAACCACGAAAAAAGGAGGCAGTTACCTCAGTATGCCTTATATAAATAAAATTATACTTTAAGTATGAATTTATGTTCAATGTTTACTGATAGCGTAGAATACTACTTATAATTATATACAAGACGAAGAGAATGCTATCTACGGCGAGCAAAATTTTGTCTTAATGGACCGACGGTTAATATAAGACATTAAGACTAAGGTATAAACATATAAAAGTTTCAATTACTAGTCTTACCTAATGTAGAGATGTGTCTAATGTTGTATTATTCATACTTCGCTCCATGAAGAGTTTTTCTTTTCTTTTTCCCTTTATCATGTAAGGTTTAAAGGGGTAAGCGTATTTACTTTGAAAAACAATGTCTCTCTTATAAAATTGACAAGTAGTGTCTCTACGATAGCATGACTATAACCAATAACCAATAACCAATTTCATGGTATCCTCCAATAAGAGATTAATTTCCATATTATATCATTTAATAATAAACTAACAAAGGGAGAGGTTTCCCCACAAGAAAATAATCTAATAAAATGCATCCAATCAAATTAAAGTCAAATCACATATAAAACCATACCTATAACGCAAACATATTCAGTTTAAATCTGCTCTACTGAAAAATCCGCTCTATTGAAACAATTCTTCTAACACCCAAAACTATATTTTCGGAAAAATATTTAAGCGCACCTTGTTTCTGATTTACATCCAAAGTTAAAACCATTTTAAAATGTATGATCTCAAATAATAATCACTAAATAAAAACAATTTATGTAATCATTTTGATTAGTTCAAACCTATTTTGAAGGTGAATAAATAGGTTGGTCCACTATGTACTAGACAAGATCAACGCCCTTAGATTTGTCAAGACACTTGTCATCACCTTAACTTCTTTATGAAATATATGATGTCTGAATTAAAGCAGCTGGATTTAAAGGAACGTTTATCTAATTCTTGTAATTACACTAAACTATATGAAGTCATCATGATTAAGTAAATAAGAATATATGTTACTCTCTCCGTCTCAATATAAGTGTCATCTTAACCAAAATAAAATTGTCCCAAAATAAGTGTAATCTTAGAAATTCAATAAAATTGGCAAACTATATCGAACTATACCCTTAGCATTAAAGAAGTAATTTTATTTAACATTGCTCAATTCTAAAGAAAACATCTGCTAAATAGGGCTAGATTAGTAAACACCACATTGATTTCTTAATCCCTGATTTTCTTAAGATGACACTTCTTTTGAGACGTAGGGAGTAGTTTTCTATATAGTGTATGTAAAAATTCGTTTTATCTACTTTTTAATTTGGTATAAACACTGGCCATGTATACATTTATTTTTGGAATTGGTCACACATGAGGTAATTGGAGGACAATTTTAGGACAAAAAATGGGCAATGAGTCAGCAAGATTAGAATGGGAAGTGATATTGATGTGTTGAAAATTTATGGAACATTTATCAAATTGTGAATTTGACATTTTAACAAAAGGATTAAAAACCTTATCATCTTGCCTCGCATAATTCCAGAGATCAAATTTTTTTGGAGGCTGTGGACATTGACTTTTCGAAGCTTAGATCAAAGTAGGTTTGTTATATTTTGTTGTTTTGTTTTGCATTTCTGGAAAATGGGCCATCTGGTTGTATATTGTCCATTCATAAGATCCCTTCTACTACTCACTCCAATTATTCTCTTTTCAAGGGCCCAATACATTTAAGGGTCCACAATAATAACCCATTCGTTTTCAATCACAAAGTTGGACGTATATAATGCTGGTAAGATATTGGTGTTTCAACAGATGGCTTCTATTATTTCCAAATGATTTTTCATTTGGAATGATAGGCACCGGCCCTTGAATTGACTCCTCCTCTGTGAATTTTCCTTCAATTGGTTATTTTGACGTACATAATTTTTATATGTAAATTATTTAAATTTATGTATCTTATCTTTTTCTCTTTCATTTAAATATCAAAGGCTGCTACATGAACGTTAGTCCGATTCCTTTCCAGACATAAAAGAACAGATATATAAAATCATAATAATATCAAGATGTATTTAAGGTTAAAACTTGATGCATTTAAGGTTAAAAAGTAACAAATCCATTTTCACCCTCAAAGGTTTATCGAGTTTATCCCGTTTCCTGCGTCCCAATAGCTGATTCAATAATTTGGAACTTAATCTAATCAAAGATATAGGTCATCATTTTATTGTGGGACGTCGAGTATGTCATATAAGTTCATTCGAATTCAATAGTTTTGCCTCAAATGTAGTCTATGTGACAAAAATTCAAATAAATTGGAGAGAATCCCACTTTCAGGCTGCTGCTTAAAATGTAGCCTTCGAATGCAATGTACATAAGAGAACCAGAACATAGAAAAGTACTGATGTCCACTTATTCTTCTTCTTCTTATGCACTTCTTTGCACAGCTAAGAAAAAAAGTAAATACACAAAAGATGCTTCAACCTCAAACTTAACTCTCTGTCCAGAAACAACTTCAATTCAAACTTACAATAACTAATACTCCCTCTGTCCCAAAAAGATTGACACTTTTCGCTTTTCGAAAGTTAAACTTTTTAATTTTGATCGTGTGATTTAACATAGGATCTTTTATTTATTCGAAATAAAATTTACATAGTTGAAAACTAAGTAAAAAATAGTATAAGTCACCATAATTAATAATTTAAAATATTTAAAAGACATATGAGAAAATTACGGTCAAAGAACAACTCGTTTGACTCTTGAAAAGCGAAAAGTGTCAATCTTTTTGGGACGTAGGGAGTAGTAAGTATTATGCATAGCCACCATCACCACTTAGGACGTGAAGTTTGCTTGTATAGTCAATACGCCAAACTTCCGACATTTTGTTTGAAGTTAGGCCTTAGTAAGCCTAACTTCGCACAAAAGTGATTATTTTAAAAAGTGAGGTGTTTGACCAAGCTTTTGGGAGAAAATAGATATTTTGGGGGAGTAGCAAAAGCTATTTTCAGAAGCTAAAAAAAGTAGCATTTCCCCAAAAGCACTTTTGAGAAAAATACGCTTAGAAGCACCCTTTAAAAGCTTGGTCAAATACTAATTGCTGTTCAAAAGTGCTTTTTAAATTAATTGGCCAAACACACACTGGTTTTCACCAAAAGAATTTTTTTGAAAAACACTTTTAAAAAAAAAAAGCACTATTCGAAATAAGCTCATTTTAGAAACTTAGGCAAACAGGCTATTAGGCTGCTGATCTAATAATGGCTTTAAAATAGCTATTTGAGCAAATGTCTTGTTGTTGCCGGCTCTATAACGTATCACTCATACAAAAAATTGCACAGATTGCCCTTCTTTTGGGGTGGTCTTTAAATGTTGCCCCTCATATTTCTGGTCTTTAAGTTTTGCCCCTCACTTAAAAAATGGCCTCATACCTGAGGTTTTGGGTTCGAACCCCTGCTCAGGCATAAATTAAAAAAAAAAAATAGCAAGACAAGGCTTGGTTCGGCATACACTTGTTAAGGAATAACCAAAGTTATGCCGGACCCGACATACTTATGTCTTATGGGCAGATTTTTAGTTAAGCCTTAACTAAAAGTTTTCCTTAAGGCAGAACTTTTCCTTAAGACATAGTTTAGTTATGCCTCATGGGGCAGACTTTTAGTTAAGGCCAAAACTAAAAGTATGCCCCTAAGGCGGAACTTTTTCTTAAGGCATAAACTTTGCCTTATAAGGGGGTACTTATAGTTATGCCGGATTTGGCATAACTTTAGTTATTCCTTAAGAAGTGTATGCCGAGTCCGGCATACACGTGACCCAAGTCTTCTTGCTTTTTTTTTTTTTTTAATTTATGCTCGAAAGCGGGGGTTCGAACCCGTAACCTCATGATTTCTACGTGAAGTTTCCAGATTGCAACGCGAAAAAAAAATTAAAGACCAACATTTTGAGGGGCAAAAACTAAAAACCATCCCAAAGGAATGGCAATTCGCACTCATAAGTCATTACCTTGGATTATTTTGCAAACTTAATAGGCCGCCATTTCACTCAAGGCCCAATCCCTCGACTGCGTATAACTCAATGCTTGAGGAATGGGCTCTTTGGCCCATGAAATTCCAACCACAACGAAGAAATTGCACGGTTTTCCCTTCAAATGGACTGATCTTTGGTATTCAATTTCTGTCCTTAAAAGTAGAAATTATGCCTAGCGGGCATAAATTATTTAAGAGCGCGGGGCATAAGTTGTAGGATATTATGATGGGTAAATATAAGCTTATAGCCCGCGAGAAAGTTGTTTGTTATGAGGGGCAAAACTAAAGACCAGCACAAACAGGGACAAAAGTGCAAATGAGACCAAACCGAACATCTCAAAGTGTTGTATCACATGAACCTCTAGAGGACATGTTTTAGTTAGGCCCAAATGTAAATTGCAGGATCAGATTAATGAACTATTTCTCCTAATATTTTCTTATTTTCGAAATTATCTTGCATCATCCCATAAAGATGGTAGAGAACGCTTTACTCTTCACAATAAAAAAAGTAAAACTTACACAAATAGCTACCTTTTTATAGGTTCTAACAATTTATAGCTACAAGTTGCAAAATTACAATTGTAACTGCTTTTGTTGTATTTCTGGTCATTTTCGCATTTTCGAAATACAACGAAATGCAAAATCGTTGTTCAGTAAAAAACGGCTGTATTTAAGGAAATAAATATCTTCGCGTTTTCGAAATACAACAAAATACAAAATTGCTGTTGAGTAAAAAACGGTTGTATTTAAGGAAATAAATATCTTCTTTCGAATTAAATGGTAATTAGTATTAATGCTTCCATCTATCACGCAAAACTTATGAGGTTCCATAACATCACTGAAATATACTGAAATTAGATAAAATAGAGTGAAATACACATAATCAATGGCAAAGAAAATTAAATATATACAGAAATACACTGAAATATATTAAAATACACATAGTCAATGGCAAAAACAATACATTGAAATATATTGAAAATTAAATATATTGTTTGCTAATACGTAAATACACTGAAATATACTGAAACATTTTATCAAACACTTGGTGGGCATAAAGCTCCACAACTCTCTTCAATGGTATATCTCTACACCAACAACCTATTCTCTTACTCCTAGATGATTTTACAATATCATATTACTATAATCAATACTATTCTTCATCACTCATAAGATAAACAACACTACATGAACAACAAACATAAGAAAGATTTTCCTCTTCTTTTGGCCCATCCATGGAGATTTAGCAAACGAATTGTTATGAATGTAATCACCTGAATCTCCATTAATGTAATCCGATAAGTCACGGATAACCTTATGCCCAAAAATATCATAAACTTGTCGTTGAACCACTTCAGATGGAACAAGCTCTAAAGCTCTCTTTTTGATAAGGACAACAGTGCCATTGATCTTTTTGTTTTCAAGTTTACTAGTTGATGCCATTAATTAACTCTTTGTATATGAAGTCATATTGGCTGGAGATCATTTTTAATTATGATTTGAAAAAATGGAACAATTACCATGTATTTAGGGAGAGAGATAGTAATGCGGCGTGTATTTAGGGATTATGGGGCAGCACAGTTAATTAAAAAAAGTGGTTAGCTATGAAATATAAATTTTGAATAATATAGCTACTAAACTTAAATATTAAAAAAGGTAGTTACTATCCATAATTAAGTCTTAAGGGTAGTTATGGCAAGTAAATTTTACATAAAAAAATACAAAAAAGAAAAATAAACGAAAGAATCATTTCTCACTTCATTGTGCCAATCATGTGCTTGAAATAATCTCCTTATTTTGTATATACTACCTTCTAGAAGATGATAAATGCAATGAATCCATTCTGGTATTGTGCTTAATATCTCCTGCGACATGATTGATTTTCATCAATATCTCTTTTCTATCTTTAGCTTCCACCACATTTTAAAATAAAAAAATGTAATCAACTTTTTGCTCATTTAGCAATTCAATATTTAATATAGCTGCTTTTTAGAGAAAGCATTTAAGCTATGCATTTCATTCACCCATTACTGATGGAAGTGATGAGATTAAGTGCATTCCCTAAATAAAGGAAGTGAAATATATAATATTACAATTAGCATTATACATAGAACGTGTGCATATTCAAATCCTCCTAGACAAAAAGGTACTATATTTGTTTGCTTAGTTCAATTTCACCTCCAAAGAGAGACATTACAATATGTCGAAGCACAAAAGTGATGAAATTATTTTGGTCTTAACATTTCTTTTACTTGTCTCAAACTTATGTTGGTTGATGAGTCCAAAGAGAGTGAAGGAATGTAACACTACTAATAGTAGCAAGAAGAATGTACAAATTTTCCTATTAGCAGGGCAGAGCAACATGTCAGGACGTGGTGGAATAAGTAGAAAAATTGTTGGAGGAAATGTTACAGATATCTGGGATGGTTTCGTGCCTCAAGAATGTAAACCAAATCGAAAAATTATACGATTTAATGCACATCAAAAATGGGAAGAAGCACATGAGCCTCTAAATTATGGGATGGATTGTTTTGAACGTTGTGGAGTTGGCCCTGGAATGGCATTTGCTAATGAAGTTCTTAAAAGAGACTCAAATTTTGGGGTCATTGGTTTAGTACCTTGTGCTAGAGGAGGGACTGGTTTGTATAGATGGATTCGTGGATCTTATGCTTATGATGACTTAATTAAAAGAGCAAAATTTGCTTTAAAAGATGGAGGAACTATCAGGGGGTTACTTTGGTATCATGGTGAGGGAGATACAAGAACAATTAATGGATCAAGTTCGTACAAGGCCAAATTTGAGAAATTTGTTCATGACTTGCGTATTGATTTGAATTCTCCTAACCTCCCCATTTTGCTGGTACACACGTCTTTCTTAATATCCTGATTATAGTGCTATGTTAATATGCTTTTATTTTTTATTTTTATTATATCTGGTGAGACCGGAGAGGAAGGGGAAAGGGTAGGAAATATTGTGCTACTGATGAGATTTGAACCCTTCACCTCAACTGTGAAAGACAGAGAGTTAATTTAGTTGAGCTAGCCCTCAATTCATGTTAATATAATGTTTGATCAATAGATATGTGATTATTGTGATTTTCTTTATTATATTGGGGGGTTAGGGAAGGAGAAACGGGGGAAGGGCAAGAAATAGGAATCGAACCCACTCATGTTGAAACTTGATGGTTCTCTGATATGATATGTAGATTTTAACTTGTGATTCAGAGTTTGTGGGACATTTCAAAGTTCAACTCATCAAGGACTTTCTCTTTAATGTAATATTGTTTAAGGATTTAAGTTATATACACTTGGTGTGCAAAGTTTTTTACCCTGTTAGTCGTGTAGTTTGAATAGTGATGCATGGTTGGTTAGTTGTACTTTATAATTTACTTTTGTGTGCTATAATATTTTCTATAACATCAATATACTAACGAGAATGCTTTATGCACCGGGCTGCCTTTTACCTTTTTTTCAACATACTAGATCTTAAACTCATTTTTAATTATATGACAGGCAGTCCTACCATACCCGAAAAAGCCATTTGAAGGGCCATATATAGAGGTGGTGAGAGCAGCTCAATTGGGAATTAACATCTCAAATGTGATAAAGTTCGATGCTGAGGGACTAGAAATTGGGTCAGATGGCATTCATCTCACTACACCAGCACAAGTTCAACTCGGTCATATGTATGCTAATGCTTTTTTGAGCCTAAAAAATTTCACATCTTCAACTTTTAGTTTCTACAAGTTTTTCCCTTCTAATATATTCTCTTAGATTTTCTGTTGATCCCTGTATAACTATAGGTGTTAAATGAACTCTCGTACCACTTTCATATATATAATGTGTTTGATTTTAACTCACTGGTTTCTTATTTATGTATGTGATTTCCATATGATCATCCATCACGTATCAATTGTTCCTTAATGGATTCCGAGTCGGACAAAATTACACAGTAAAAGGATGATCGTTTGGTTAATCGTGGAAATAATTGACGTGTTATGAAGAGTACAATTGCTCTTAGGCTAATTACAACTTCATCGCCTTTTGTTTTTTTGTTTTAATATTTGGTAGCTTGTCTCATGACTGTTTTCATCGCGGATCATAGATATAGACATAACTCACTAAAATTTCAATAAATCCAATCTAAGCTCATAATTTTAAAAGTTAAAGGATTTTGCTGCTAACAGCCTTAACTTTGAACCCATTGATTTTAAATCCCCCATCTGCCTTTGTTAACTATTCCCTCCGTCCCATAATAAGTATCACCTTAGTAAAAAACACACATATTAAGAAAACAATAATGTAATGTGAAGTTTACTAAATTACCCTTATATATAAAAATAAATTATTTTTTCCTCTTGATTAGAAAATGCATGAGTAGTAATCCTTTCGACATTGGGAATCCAACAATATCAAGTCACTATGTGGCTTTTCCAATCATCATTTAGATATTACTTTAACTTGTATGTTTTTGTCTAGGGGTAGAGTTGAAAAAAACTAGTCAATTTATATCTTGATTTCCTAAGGTGACACTTATAATGAGATAAAAAAAAATTTGACTAAGGTGACACTTATTATGAGACGGAAGGAGTAATACTTATTGATCATGAGAGTAGCGACTAGCGCCAATTGCAAGCACCAACGAACGTAAAAGTTTCACTTGGACCAATGAAAATTTGTCTTTCTTTTCTTCGCGTAAACCTAAGATGAGTCATCAAATCAATTGAGAAATGCTATACGCAAGAATCAATATTTGCCGAACTTTATGATTTAAACAACCATTTGAATTACACTGGATTGATACCTATGTAAAAGCAAAACCTTAAGTGAAGTTATATTGATTATTCCCTCTACTGATCGATAAATAGGAGAAAATTAGGGAGAATTAATGAGCCTTTACAAAACTTTGTCTCATGTGTTTCTCTGGAACTGGAGTTTGCAGTTTTATTTAATATACAGATTACAATTAAGAACGTATTCTGAAACCAAAATGACGAACATGTACATAATAGGCAGAAATATGGAAAGCAAAAATAGCAAAAGAACTTACATTGAAACAAAAAATCAATTTATTATGATTAAGTTAGGTAAGAATATATCTTAATTAACCATTAAGTGATAAAAGTGTGTGTATAACATATGAGAGTAACTATCTTTCCTAGAGTTGGTAATACATGAGGTAATTGGAGCACTGATGATTTGGTACAGAAAATGGACCATGACGCTGCAAGATTAGAATGGGAAGCTAATTAGTGACATTGACATTATTGTATTAACTATGGCTTTCTGGTTCAAACCTCGAAAACTATCAAGAGTGTGGTGAGATGGATGAAATCTCTTTACCCTTAATTAGATATGTCGGGTTCGAACCTTGAAATAAAAGCTTGCACCTTAATGGGCCATGCACAGCGTGAATTCAAATTAGTCGGTCAATCAATAAATATAAAATACCGGCTGATTATACTTATACCAGGAAAAGAAAAAAGAAAAAAGCACATGTGAAATAGGTTTGTAAACTATATATAATTAACTCACCCCAATATTCTTCTCATATTATTGAGTAATTTTGGGCTCTGAATCAGTGAATTGAATACAGTATACGGTGCGCATCGTCCTTATAAAATTAATAGAACTATTTCTCCTAGTTTTTTCTTATTTACAGAATCGTTTATATCTTCCTATATCTTAGTACTAGAAGTAAAGTAAGATAATAAGGATACATTACTCTTCAGAAGAAAAAAAGTGAAATAGAAAAAGAAACGGAAGAACCATTTCAAGCTTTAATTATATAAAATGCATAAATGTAAGGTTTAAACAAATTTAATTGAGATAATCTCCTCATGTTCATTAATTACATATACTAGAAGATGATAAATGCAATGAATCCATCCTAGATACATGATTGGAGAGATTTTCATTAATATCTTTTTTCTATCTTTGGCTTTCACCCCATTTTAGGTAAAGAAATGTAATCAAAATTTTGCAAATATTGTATCATAAAATATCAACCGTAATACAATAGTTAATTCTTTTAGTTGCTTTTTAGAGAAATTATTTAAACTATGCATTTCATTCACCCATTACTCAGGCAAGTGAAGAAATTAAGTGCACTCACTAAAAAAAGAAGTACAATAATGTGACAATTAGCATTATACATAGAACATGGGCATTCTAATCCTAGTTTCTCCTCAATGACTAAAACATAAAGAGCATTTTCAAGTTCACCTCCAAAGAGAGTCACCACAATATGTTGAAGCACAAAAATGATGAAATTATTTTGATCCTAACATTTCTTTTACTTGTCTCAAACATATGTTGGTTAATGAGTCAAAAGAGAGTGCAGGAATGTAACACTAATAGCCGTGTCAAGAAAAATGTACAAGTTTTCCTATTAGCAGGGCAAAGCAACATGGCAGGACGCGGCGGAGTCATTAGAAAAATTGTTGGAGGAAATGTTACCAAAGTCTGGAATGGGTTCGTGCCTCAAGAATGTAAACCAAATCAAAAAATTATACGATTTAATGCAGCTCAAAAATGGGAAGAAGCACACGAGCCTCTAAATTATGGAATTGATTGTTTAGCAAGTTGTGGGCTTGGCCCTGGAATGGCATTTGCTAATGAAATTCTTAAAAGAGACTCAAATTTTGGGGTCATTGGTTTAGTACCCTGTGCTAGAGGAGGAACTGGTTTGTTTAAATGGAGGCGTGGGTCTCTACCTTATGATGAATTGGTTAAAAGAGCAAAATTGGCTGAGAAAGATGGAGGAATTATTAGGGGGTTATTGTGGTATCATGGTGAAAGTGATGTAAAAGGGGGAGATGGATACAGAGATTATAAGATCAATTTGGAGAAATTCATTCATGACTTGCGTAGTGATTTGAATTCTCCTAACCTCCCCATTTTACAGGTAATTAACACTTTCTTTTTTTCATTTTCTTGATGATACTATGTTGATTTGAGATTGATCATAGCCTTTTCATATGATAATTTGGATTCTAATTAACTAACTCGTGCTTTTGGAGTTTGAAATATTTCAAAGTTCTTATCTGCGGCATGTTTTTTGAAGTGTCATTGTTATAGATCCAACAAAATAGTCCAATCGAAAAGACTAATCTATTAGACGGGAGACTTCATTTAGCTATAAATCCATTAACATTTATTTTTAATCAATGAAAGATAGTTGACATATAACACAGGCCCCTTGACGACCAACGACCTTATTGGTCACAGCTTGGTCTAGTTGGCCTAGACCGGCATTCCTCTTAGGTCCAGGACCACTCAACTTCAAGTTGTGGCCTCAAGTGTTGATCAACTTGAGTATTATATCAATATTGGATCAAACAAGAGAGTTCAATCTAAAAGACTAGTCTATTATATGTGAAAACTCATTTAGCTAACCCATTAGCATTTCTCCTTTTAATTAATGAGGAATAATGGGCACATAATCATAGTTTGTTTCTTTTTCATTGACTAAGCATGTGGAAGCTTTTTTAAAAAATGACTAGCAGTGAAATTTGAATCTTTGGTTCGATATGATGTTTATATTAAGTTATATTTAAAAAATGTTCTTATGGTTACTATTCAATTATATATGACAGGTTGTCCTACCATATCCGAAAAAGCCATTTAAAGGTCCATATATAGAAGAAGTGAGAACAGCTCAATTGGCCATCAACATCTCAAATGTAATAAAGATAGATGCTAAGGGACTAGAAATCGGTCCAGACGGCATTCACCTCACAACCCCAGCTCAAGTTCAACTTGGTCATATGTTTGCTCATGCTTTTCTTAGCCTAATTAATTTCACATCGTCGAATACCTTTAGTTTCTACAAGTTTTTTCATATATTCTCTTAGATCTTATTTCCTAATCTTTGTTTTTTTATTTTTTCTTCAAATGAAGTCCCTTACCACGTTCATAAATGTTATATCCAAGAACCAATATTTTCCAGACTTTGGTTATATTCCAAGGTTTTCTTCTTCTTTTTCCTTTTCATATGTATTGTATATTCAAATTAACATTAATAGTTCCAGCAGAGATATATCGTTTCATAGAGTTCTTCTTTGGAGAAACCGAATGCCTCTGAGGCTGCGAAGTTAGGCATTTCTGATCAAGACAATTTGCAAAATCAAGATTTCAAGCTCAACTAAATGAGAAGCAAACACATTTTCAACAATGATAAAAGAAAATTATTAAATGATGCAGAAACGCCTGTGAAATTACAAGAGAGATCACCATATATAAAATAGGCAGAATAATGGAATGTAATTATAGAAAAGAAGTAACGCTAATTAAATTACCAAATGACATACATGTCCATCCAACATTGAAATCATGTTCTTCTAGACAGATAAAAGAGACAATGAAACAGACCGACATGCCTACTTATGTCATTCTCTTTACATAGTTTAAGTTCTATCCGTTATTAGTGCATGACTTTAAATTTTTTATACCATATGATCGCTTGAAAATAAAATAAAAATACTTTATTACGACCGATTAAATTGAACCAACCCATGTTGTTTAGGCAAAATGCAATTTGAGTTGTAAAGGTTGAAAATATGCCAGGTTCATTCGTACGTGTCGGATTTCCAGAATATATTAGTAGATGACCAATTATACACAGCCATTACACGACTTTAACATATACAACGTGTTCGTGGTTCATAGCATTGTCGGCCCTTTCTCTTTATACTACTACTTTACTACTTATATAGAAGCAGCTAAGGAGAGCAGCTTCGGGTCGTCCGGAGATATTTTTGTAATTATTGATTTTTCTTGGTGAGTTGTCTTGCATCATTTGGTCTAGGGACTTGACTTATTACTGTGTTGACTGAAAAGCCAGTAATCTTTCATATAATTCCGCTTGCGGCTTTGTACTGTTTAATTGATTGAGCAACAGTCAGTTTTTTGAAGTTTTATTTTGCCCCTGCTTTTGCTCTTTTTCACAATAAACACACTTGTACATTTCTATAAATCCAAAATACTTAAGCCTTCTTTTGAATGCCCAAAAAGCCATTACAACTGCTGATGTCACATGAAAGTGACAAAGGCTCACACAAATTCACAGTGTCAGGTCCAGCTCATCTTTTGGTACATGTGCTTTCAAATTTTTCCTTCTTAATAACATGAACTTCAAAGTACACAAAGAAAGCTCCTTTTTGTAAAAAATTTGAACTAACTTAGCATATTCATTGGTAAAATCTTAAAAAAATTAGTGAAATCATTTCTTGGGCTAACATGAGAAGCTCATTTTTGTATATTAAAAATCATCTATCATTTCTGTCATTGTACAGTAAAATTGATCAAACTTTATCATACCCATCTAAAATCTTATGAAAATCATCATAGAAACTTTTTCTTGGGTAAAAACAATTATGGTTAAGATAAAATAGAGTTCAGCTTGATGTGAAAAAGAAAAACGAGTATCCGTTAAATAATAAAGGCACAACTATATATGCAACTACGCTTTGCAGTTATTGGGGAAACTAAAGTCCTAAATAGATTGTGTTAATTACTATTACTATGATAGAGGAAGGACTCCACAAGGAAATATATGTGATTACTATGTTTTTCAGTCTTTGGAAGAAAAAAGCTTGTTAAATAACCTGTGTTCATTGTTAGTATGACAATTGGATAAAATTATGGTTTTTTGCCCTTTTCATGTACTTTAGGTGATTTAAGTTTTTAACTTTAGGATTTTTTAAGGGAAAGTTTCATAAATGACTAACTTGGAAGGCCTTATTTATGCATTTTAGCTACATTTTACCTATTTACATGACGTAGCAAACCTATAGCAAAACTCAACACTTGTTACTTATTGTATTCGCATCGCTGTATTCATGAATACGATCATTAAAATTCTTTGAATTTTGTATTCAATTTAAATGTATTCAAACTCATTCGTATTCATTATAGCTACTTTTATATTGTATTTACTTTATTATATTTAATCGGTTGTATACAAAACACAGGATTTTGCACTAAAGAAGTTAACGAATACACTAAAAAACTTAATACAAAGAAATAAAATTCACTCTATTCATTTGTATACACTTCAAAATTCAATGTATTCATTTGTATACAAGAAATAAAATTAACGAATATATAAATACGAATACAAGAAATAAAATACACCCAAACACTAAATTGTATGCTAAAAAATTAAAGAATACACTGTTTGAATTGTATGCTAAAAAATTAATGAATACATTGAAAAAGAAACACGATTTTTCACATCGTAGACCGAAATACGAGGAAAAAGCCACCGTCGGCCGGACTCAGGCAAAGCAACATTTGTCGACGGTGAAGATCTCATTATATCCGCCAAGATCCGGCGGACCGACCGTAAAAGTTCACTTGGGAGAAGGATGGAAGGCCAATCATTGAAGATCGATGTATATCCGTCGGATGGGTCGAGATCTTGACCGAATCTAACCATCAAAGTTCGCCGGCGAAGGACGAAAGGCCAATCGGTGAAGATCTGATGTATATCCGATCAGATCCGGCCAAGATATGACCGGATCTGATCGTCAAAATTCACCGGAGAAAGGTCGTGGTGGTTGGCGGCAGAGCATTGGGGCGGAGATGGGAGAAAGAGAGAGAGAGAGAGATCGAAGGGTTGAGTTGGAAGTGAATAATGTGATGATGGGGTATTCTACTTTGTGTGTATATATATATATAAATAGCTATAAATTATATTTAACATATTATTATTAGCTATGGGATATAATTATTTTAACCTATAACTACTATATATAAATATGTACTAGAGTTAGTTATGCCATGTAGAATTCCCTTCTTTTAAAGTGGACTCTAAAACTAGAATTCTTTAATAACAGCAAAACTAAAATCCAATACATTTTTTTGCGCGGAGTGCCCTTCTTTTGGGGTGGTCTTTAAATTTTGTCCCTCATATTTGTAGTCTTTAAATTATGCCCCTCATATTGCTGGTCTTTAATTTTTGCCCTTCGCATTGCAACTTTGAGCTTTCGCGCCGAAATAATGAGGTTCGAGTTCGAACCCCCGCTCGACATAAATTGAAAAAAAAATCGCAAGACAAGGTTTGGGTCGCGTGTATGCGGACCGGCATACTTTTGTTAAGGAATTACACATTTTTATGCCGGACATGGCATACTCATACCTTATGGGCAGACTTGGCATAAGTATGCGGATCGCATAATCTTTTGATAATTCTTCATCGAAGTTATGGGGTGGGGGCATACTTTTAATGGGCAAACTTTTATGCGGACCCGCATAACTGTGAAGGAATTATCAAAGTTATGCGGACCGGCTAAGTTCTTGGTCATAAGGCTAACTTTGTAATTCTTCACAAAGTTATGGGGCATACTTTTAATGGGCAAACTTTTATGCCGGGTCGTATATAATTTTGAATGAATTATCAGGATTATGGACCGGATGCCAATTCCTTCACAAGTATGCGGGTCCGTATAATCTCTTGTATCTTAGTATTGGGGGCATAGCGAAATTTAAACTTGCCTTGCGAATTTTTTTTAAAATTTTTATTTGTGCGTGGGTTCGAACTTTGGAACCTATGGGTTTATGCGAAGGGCAAAATTTAAAGATTTCAAATATGAGGGGCAAAATTTAAAGACCACCCCAAACGAAGGGCAATATTCAACATAATGTTATTTGGGCCCATGCCTTACTATTATACTAGATACCAAAACCCGTGCCAATATGGCCCCAATATATTTTTATAAGTTTATCTCTGTGCAATGCAATTATCAAAAAATTTCAACATATTCTATGGCGTTTCTTGAAAGTCGCCTGTGAAAATATAAAAGTTTTGGAAGCACGAGTTTAATAATTGTGTTATAATATATTCCCTTCGTCCCATAATAAGTGTCACCTTAGTAAAAAACACGCATATTAAGAAACCAATAATGTAATGTGAAATTTACTAAATTACCCCTATATAATAAAAATAAATTACTTTTACCTTTTGTAAATCCTTTGACATTGGAAATCTAACTTTACCAAGTTACTATGTGATTTTTCTAATCAACATTTAGATGTTACTTTATTGTCTAAGGGTAGAATTGAAAAAAATTAGTCAATTTATGTCTTAATTTCCTAAAGTAACACTTATATGGGATAATTTTTTTTGGCTAAGATAACATTTATTATGAGACGGAGGAAGTATTCCCTTTGTTTCAGGTTATTTGAGATGTTTTGAAAAAATTATATACAGTTTGACTGTAGAATAGAAACACTATTAAGTTGATTTGACAATAATAATTTTTGGGCTAAAAGTTTAATCTTAGGTTTGAGACCATTAATTTAGTACTTATAAGACAAAGCTGACATGGAAGTGGGCCTACCATTAAGCATGATGAACATGGGCCTTACAAAATTAAAGGCACTATAGTGACTAAATACGTGGAAGAATGAGAACCCCATCCACACTAAATCACCAATGAGAACAAAGAAGGTCGGAAAGACCAAACTACCCTTGCTAAGAAACACACATGTCGACGGACAGCTGTGTGCTTCTAGCCTTCTATTTATATAAAGAAAAAACAACTTGATCTCGTCAAACAATCAAGTATCAATCACTCGCACCTACATTTATACTTCCGTGAAATCAATTCCTCATTCAGGCCAAAGGTCATATTGAAAACATGGAAACTTCAAAGATTACAAAAACACCCACAAACGAAGAAGGAGACAAGGAGATAAAGGTGGATGCTATAAATTACAAGACATCAGCAGGACATGAACAAGAAGAACCTCAAAAAGAGAATGTGACAATCACACATGTGCCTCTCCCTAATGAGAAGCCTGGCACTGGGGATTCTATGGCTGCCAAAGTTGCTGAAACAATTGAGTCTGCTAAGGAAACACTTGCAGGCGACCGTAACAAAACAGATTGAATCAAATCTTTTCCCCTGTTTTCTTGTACTATGTATAATGTATTTTTCCTGTAATACAACACGAATAAGGTTTATGTTCTAGTTCTTGTAATAGTAATGGACGACTTTGAATGGTGTATTCAGTTACTGTTTGTTAAAAGAGTTTTCTTTACTTTTTCTTTCCAGTCCAGCCTGTGGGTCTATCATTATACCTCGAGAAGTAGAAAGAATTATCATTCCCATTATACCTGATCGGCTGCGGGGTTGTAGGGGCTGCCGCCTCTACGATTGATATCTGATTTAGACTGGATTTAAGATTTTTCGCATCCTATATAATTATGTATCCGGTAAATATATTTTTCTGAAATTAATTGGAGTTGTGACGATCGTGGTTTCTTTCTCCTCCGGTGAGACCCTCGCATAAAAATTGTGTTTTTCTATTTCATTATCATTGCTTCAATTGTGTGTCTACGAGGGTATTTGGCTAAGCTTATAAGCTACCAAATCTTATAAGCATTTTTTTAGGCATGCGGGTTTGGTAAAATAAAATTGCTTATAAGTCAATTGCGTATAAGGTAAAATAAGCAATAACCCGTAAGTTGATCTCCCCCAACTTATTACTTTTTAGCTTATAAGCACTTTTAGTTTTACCAAAATTATTACTATTCTATCTCTAATATTATTTTGTAATCTCTGAAATACCCTTAGCTTATAAGCACTTTTAGTTTGACCAAGACTTTTACTACTGTATCCCTAATATTATTTTTTAATCCCTGAAATACCCTTACTCTAACAAAACCCCTAACTCTCTCCATCACGTCATTTTCTCACCCTACGTCTTTAAAAATTAAAACCCAGTAACTCGTGATTTGATTGCTCAATTTTTTTAATCACATTTGAATATTTTAATTTAAGTAGCAATAAACAAAATTTCATTAATTGCACATGTGTTTCTTCTATTCAAATATTTTGTGTACTACTTGAGTAAGTTATCCTAACGAATTTTAGTATAATTATTACGTATTTTATTAAAGCTTATGATTGTAGTTTTGCTTATCATAAAATAATTTATATTCATAAGAAATAATTTTATCTAATCAATTTTATATTAAAAATAAATGAGGCATAAATTAGTTTGTATATTTGGAATTTACGTTCTTATTACTATAAACAACTTTGAGGGTATTTAAGTCATTCTAACAGAAAAAATGTTTATCAGCACTTTTTTGCCAAACACTTCAGCAACTTATTATGAGTTTTAATAATTTTATCCAAACGCGTAACTGTTTATTTATTAAATCAGCTTCAACACTTAAAAATACTTACCAGTACTTAATGCTTATCAGCTATTTTAAATCAGCTAAGCCAAATGACTCTGTATCATTATAATTGCTTAAACTCTGGTTGTCTCATAAAATAGTCCACCTAAATTTGCGGAATTCCTCGGTAATCTATATATAATATAAAGCTAGGCATAAATAAGGTGATGTGGCACCTCTCTGTGATCTCCATTGCTATTTATCTTTTTTCTCCTATTTTTGGCTTTTCTCATTTAAAAAATTTATGTTCTAGGTTAAAAAAAAAAAAAAGGGGTTACGTCTCTTAATTGCAGCAATTAAGAATTATAATGGCTAATAGTTGATTAATAAAAAATGAGTAAGGGGATGACACGTTCTTATATACATAAATCAAATTAATGCTCTTACTACTCATATTTTATTCCATCTTTTATTACAATGAAGAAATGGGCACGTTCTTATAGACCTGAATCAGATTAAGTATATATACTTAAATGTGGTGATAATGGAGGATTAATTATTCAAGGCATCCTCATATTTCTCCTCTACATAAATAAGCTGCATGCCCTCTCTTTGGATATCATATTCTATCAATCTTTTGAGTTTCTTGCATAATTTTTTAGATTTTTTTTTATCAAGTTGTTGTCATTTTCTGCAATACAAAAGCTAAATAAGTCGATGCTAAATTTGTGACGAACTTTCAGCTGGAGAACAAAGAAAGGAGAGAAGGGGGGACGATATGAGAATAGAGAGATGGACAGGAAATCTGTTTATAGACATTTCGTTGTTGGTTTGTTCGAATATTGATTTGAATTGCTTCTTTATGTTTCACTTTCATTTCAAAAGTGATTAACTAATATACAAGTTATGGTTCAAAGTAACTTTTGTAAGCTTGTAGTCTTGATGTGTGAGAATTATGATTATGAGACTTTGCACTTTGTTGTATGGATATATAAACAATATTCACAATTTGGTCGTAATTGGTCGGATGAATTTGTTGGTTGTATATTTAAATTCATTATTTGTAAATTATTAGCTTCAGAGGATATTGTATTTTAAATGACCATATTCACAATCTACCTTCTGAAGCATGTTCACCACTGAGGGGGTTAAGAAAGATTACAAGATATCAGAGATGAAATTCGGAGATCGAGGAAGCTGATGCGACACCTCTCTTTGGCCAAGAAACCTATATTTAAAAAAAAAAAATAATAATAAAAAAAATAAAAAAAAAATTTTACTCCTTATTCCTATAATTAAAAATGTCTAAATACCGATCTCATGAAATTTTAGTTACAAATTCTTCATTTGAGTCTCTTGGGTGTCATATCTTTATTATGAGCTTTAAAAGAAAATACGAGCTTTCAAATACCATTGTAAATTTTTTACTTCTCTTCCGTTCATACAACTAAATAATGTTTATTAATTCATCGAATGTGTAGCAATTATCTTTCTGCAGCATTTTGTAATGAGATATGATGAAATCCCACAAATTCAAGGATCTTGTAGGAATTCAAAGAAATAATCATTTTTTCTAACTACTGATCTTTCTCTTGCTCTTATATAATGTCACACCCTAATTTCCGATAGGGCGTGACGAGCACCCAACCCTTACGTAGGGCCGAGCGAACCCTCTGACTCTCATAATACTCATAGTCATGCTGGGCCCTTAAATCATAACATAAATACATAATGAAAGTTTTTCGGAAATCAAACATGCGTTTCATCTTTTTCAAATCAAATAAAGTCTGTAATCGTATGAAATCTGTAATATAATGCATAACAACACATCGGCTTATGGAGCCGCTTACAAAACTGACATATCATACACATGACTCTGTCTGCAAAGTCTCTAACATAACCCCAGATACCATAACTTACATATACTCTGACTCGGCAGCACTCCGGGAAGAAATGGAGTTCGCTAATCCCGCTGGAACACCTCCTACTAATATCTTCAGCTCATCTGCATGTACCTACGCGGCATGAAACGCAGCCCCCGAAGAAAGGGGGTCAGTACGGAATATGTACTGAGTATATAAAGCATGAAATACATTAAACAGAATCGTAACCGAACTGGGATTTACAGAAGCAAGCATAATAACCAAAGGATCAAAAGACTTGCCTTTGAATCATATATCATGCGTATCAACATATCATTACATATACATGCCATACCGGCCCTCCAGTGAGGGACTCGGTGAATGAAATCATATAATCATCATGTCATCATATGCATATATATATATATATACCGTACCCGGCCCTCTAGTGAGGGACTCGGTGAAGTAATCATATATATATACCGTACCCGGCCCTCTAGTGAGGGACTCGGTGAAGTAATCATATATATCGCACCCGACCTAACGAGGACTCGGTGAACAATGCAATAGTCTGTGCACGAATACGTACCCGGCCCGGGACTCGGTGAAGGACATATTGAGCTTGCACGAACAGAGTAGTGAGAAACCATATGCACATACATCATCATTACGGACTCAGCAGATAAGGAGACAAATCATCGTATCAAATATCTTTCGGACGACACTCGGAAACATATCAAACATCATAAACATATTACGGAACCGTAGGGATCGTAGTCATATATCAAACCAATCCGAGACCATACATGAAAGTTAGGGACATTATACGTTATAGAATCATTTGCGAGCATATCAAAGCAATCCGGTTTAGTCTATGAAAGTTATGGACGTTCGTAGTTACAGAATATTTTACAACAAAATCTCTTTATGTAACTTTTGAGATACAATCATACAAAAGACATAAGGACCATAGTCCGACTATATTGAAAGCGCGAACATCAGGGAATGAACAAGACTCATATATTTATATATGCTCGGATCATAGGAATGGAATTGCCCCGAGACTCGTAACTTATCATATCTAAGACATGCCAAAAGAAGGAAAAGGGTAGGCCTTACATACCTCGTCCGCTTCCTACGCTAGTCAAGCTTACGTCTCGGCTTCTCACAGTCTACAACAACGTCATTAGATATTAACATTAGTCATAAGCATCGAAGAATTCAACTCCAAGCCATCACTTTATCTACAAAAAATTGGGCAGCATTTTCCCTATAAATTCAACAACCCCGAGAATTCAACTCGGCCAAATCTTCGACAACAATACCAACAACCATATAAACGACATCAATAATTAATTTCAAACGCATTCTAGCATGAATAACTCATTTCTACATAATTCGACGACATTCATTTATATTCGATTCAACTACATATATTCAACCCAACATCGACGATCACAAGTTCAAGTACTAATCCGAGATCATTCAAACAAGATTCAAAAACGTTTCAAACAATCCGCACAATATTCCAACAACCCAACCATTATACTACCTCACCCGAAACTTCCCAATTCCAATAGGAACAACAACTCTTTCTTTCAAATTCATCAACTACACCAACAATCCACACTTTAGCAACATTATCTTCATAAATACAAGAAACTATATTTAATTCACATTAGCTTCCAAAACAGCCCACACACAATTTTATCTTCAACTTAATTCATTAAAGCTTTATTTACATCATAGAATCCACAACACAACAACCAAAAAATACTAAATAAAATTTAGTTCATTCCTTGTCACAAAACAGCCCATACTCACGGCTCAACATCAACATACAAAGTTTCATGAATTTCATCCATTTCTACACACTATTCCCTCCGTTCTAATCCGTTAAAACTCTGAATAAACTTGTTAACAATGAAAAGGAACATTGATCTTACCTTAAGTATGAAGCCACCACGTCCACCCTCTTCTTCTTGGTTGATTTTTAGCTCAAATTGAAGGCAACGCGACGTATGACACTTTTCTCTTCATGGGCTTCGGAATTCGGGGCGCGGATTTTGGTCAAAATTAGTTTTTCTCTCTAGGCTCTCCTCTCTATTTTTCTCCAGAATTTTCTGGGTGTTTTCGTATGAAAATGAGGAGAAAAGGCTGATATTTCATTTAAAAAGGTGTGGGTAATGGGCACGACCGGTTGGGCTCGGGTTGGGCTCCGGCCCACCGACCTTTTCGCCTTAAAACGTCCATATCTCCTTATCCCGACGTTTCCGTGAACGCACGACTTATGGTTGGAAAGATATTTCAATTATCTACAACTTTCATTCGGGAGTTTTCCCAAATTCCAAACTCATAATACCGTTTTGGCCCTCGAAGTCGATCACCCGAAGACGTTTTCTTAAATCGCTCTTTTGGAGGGCTTACACTCATTTTTTAGCTTATGGGTCATCTTAACTTGCTCAACTTCACGTACCACCCATATATCTCTTCATATGTCCTTTATAAAATCCCGACATGTGGGTCCCACCTTAACACACGGCTCACTTTGGCTTTTTCATGAAAATTTTTATTTCAACTTCTAGCCCCTAATTTCCCTTAATATTCCATACCAATAAAATTCATAAGAAACTTGTGCATTAAAATAAAATCGGAGGTCAAAAGTCTCAACCTCGTATCCCGAACTAGTCTTGTCCTTAACTTATCATGGTTAGCTCGGATTATCTCAACGTA
This sequence comes from Lycium ferocissimum, assembly GCF_029784015.1. Lineage (NCBI taxonomy): Eukaryota > Viridiplantae > Streptophyta > Magnoliopsida > Solanales > Solanaceae > Lycium > Lycium ferocissimum. The sequence continues at coordinate 32,086,470 of NC_081351.1, read as the reverse complement.
CAAAATACGGGATATAACATATAAGATGACTTCTCTCTCTCTCTCTATATATATATATATATATTTTTTTTTTTATTTTTTTTTCCAGCTACTTCTTCTTCTTCAAAAGGGTAACAATACCCAAAAGATTATGGGCTTTAGAATCATCCCTAAAGCAACCTTAAACATCGCCCTCAACATTCAGCATAAGAAATGGACAAGAATTCTTGATGTCTCTCAATTGGAAGTTCATATTTTGAATTCATGTCTTTTATTGCTTTCTCCTAAATTCTATTGATCTATTCTAAAGATTTAATATAATTCGATTAATTTGCCGAAGTTCCTATGAGAAACAATTATGATATTAGAATTCATGTCCTATCGAGCATCTTATCCCTTTTTGAAATTAGTTGATTTAATAGCTTCATTACATTAACCCACTTATTTTTAATTATTTCTGTGAAGTTTTCCTTACCGAATATTCAATTTTAGAAGTATTAGTTCATCCTAGACGAATTTGTATGTAATAAATCTGTAAAATTTAGTTTGCTTTGAAATGATTACTTTAACAAGAGAAGAGAGTTTTGAAATTATTTTTCTATAAAATTCATTTCTTTTGTTAATATTTTTATGAATCTTTATTTAAGTTTTCTCATCATATATATTGCATTAAAATTTTAATACTGTTCCATGCAAATTATTTTATCACACTAATATTTTCTCATTTTATTTGAATTTCTCTTATAATGAAGTGCTCTCCTTCACTAAAATAATGTCGAATCTTTATTTATGATTTTCTTATTTAAATTTACCTATATTGAGTTAGTTTGATTTTTTAATACTTAACCTACAATATTTTTCACAAATTCTTTTCCTCAAATAGTTTTATACATAATTTTATGATTTGAATCATATTTTTAGAAAAATTATGACCGCGCAAAATACGGACAAATACACTAGTTAGAATAGATTTTTAGATCATGTCCACTAAATTTAAGCCGACATTGTGCGGATTCATTAGGTAAAACTTTCGATGGTTGGTTGGTGAGGATTCGTTTTCGGTGGGGACCGTTACGTAGCAAACAAATGGACACGGAAAGTGAAAGTGCAAGAAGCGGGGCTGCAATTGAAATTTTTTCCTCTAGCAAGTCGACTTTGAGGATTCAATAGTGGACTATGAGCTCGTTTGGCTCAGTTTAAAAAAATAGCTTATAAGCTGAAAATAACTCATAAGTTAAAAAAAAAATTAGGCTATCCCAATTTATTTTTTTAAGCTTATTTTAAACACAAAATGACTTATAAATTGACCAGCCAAACAACCAAAAAAGCTGTTCAGCAACTTATAAGGTAAGCCAAATGGGCTCTATGAATTATACTCTACTAAAGTATCTAATAAGAGGGAGTTAGCAGCCAACAGATCAACATACCAACGTGAGATTTGAAGGGCAGTTCGGTCATTTCAGTTACAAGGGAATAATTTGATTGGCTTAAAAGACATTTTACTGTAGCTAATGTATAAGTTTTTGAAAATCTTTACCAAATTAACCTGTAGTTATGTCAGCATGCATCACTTTCGAGCAGCAGCCTTTTGACCCACTTCTTTTTTACTTTTCTCTTTTCTAGCCACGTGGCTTCTTAACCTTACAGTGGTTATCTTGAAAAAAAAGTAGGACCTTAATTGAATTTCTGTTTGATTATTATTATTATAATAATAATATATATATGTAAAATTTCCGTTGATACTTATGCTAAATGTTAGATTCTTCTGAGTAATTTAGTTTTCTAGACGTAACTGGTAGTATTGAATTTAATTTGTTATTTATTTATGTAATATTGAATTTAATTTGTTATTTATTTTTGTAATATTGAATTTTTAATTGTAAATTTAACTTTTTAAAATTTATAGGACAAATTAGATTATATAATTACAACAAAATGAACATCTGAATTTTAGCTCCACCTCAATTTATGTGACATCATTTTTTACTAAACATAAAGTTTAAGAAAGAAAAATACTTGAAACTTCTGGGTTAAAACATATCATACACATTTGTGTGACTATAAATCATCTCATTAAAAATATTATGAGAATTTTGAAGTTAAAATTGTTTATGCATATCAAAAGTAAAATTATTTTTGGGACAAAAAAATATTTCTTGTCTTGGAAAAAAAGTACTTTGAGTTCATCAATATTTTGTTTATATTTTCCAAAATTTTGTTCAATTTATTATTGTGCGATTTATTTCGGGCTTGAAATTTATCATGAATTGATAATATACATTCTGTTGGAATAAGAAACAAACAAAAAGGGATAGTATTAAATTTGTAACTTAATTACATTTTTTAACGTTATCATAAAAAGAGATAATGTAAATTCATTAAAAAAATTAAGCAATTGCAACATTTTTATCTGAGTTGGGCCCGTGCACAGCACGGGATTTTGTAACTAGTGTGTGTGTGTATATATATATATAGTCACTTATAACAGTGCTGCAAGTAAATTGCAGAACGTAAATGACACGGATGTTTTATCGGTTCGATCTAATGGAGATCCTAATCCAGTCCCCTTAGGTTGCAAGAGTGTTCTCTGCAGCTCTCAGTAAAGGTGTTGGGTTCAATGGTTCGTTTGGATGGAGCTCCAACGTCTACACTCAAACTCTCATAATCTTTGATATAATGCCTCACCCACTATAATTTTATCTCTCCTCTTTTTTTTTTTGTTTTTTTGGGCACAGTAAATTATTCAGAAATACAATGCTTATGAAAAATAGGGCAAAGACTATGGGAAGGTTGAGACGAAGTACAATTGCATTCGTCTGTTTAAACCTCTATTTGCATTCTTCAGAATATAGCCGTTTTGTTAGGGTTTTCCTGATTTTCTACCATAATTAGAATTCCTTTCTTGGTGGAAAAGGTTTCCTAGGTGGAAAATATTTCTTCCATATTTGACTAATACTTTCTTAGAGGAAAAGCTTTGTATTTCTATAAATTGATGATTCTTCCTTCACACAAAACAACACAGTAGTATCCACAATGTAGTCCTCAAACGAAGTCTTGTTTAGGGGGAGATTTTTCTCTCAATAGTTTTTATGATTTTCTTTTATATTAGTTTTCAATATCTAGGTCGATTGACCAAACTCATATCATATTATCAAAGTCGTTTTTATAGTTTTTCATTGTTGTTTGATTTATCGTCATTCAATGTTTGCAATTATTAGCTTCCGCATGACGTCCTGTTATTTCGATCCCTAACAAGTGGTATCAGAGTCAATGGTTAAACCAATAGTTTAATGAGGTTGAAGACATGTTCAAGGTCTATCAGTTCAAGTTGCAACCAACTCGAAGATAATCAAGATTTTTGTCACAAAAAAAAAAGAAGTCTAAAGTACTGCATATGTGGAGACAAAGTTTTCAACCATAATATCAACAGTCCTGTGGTTACATCTTTAAAAATAAAAACCAGTTTTAACCCATGCTTACTTTTAACGTATAGGGCTCCAATACCGATTTTTAACCATGGAAAACAACACTGATGAAGATTATAAATGTGAAGAATGCGAATTAAGTTTTGTCAAGAAAATCCAGGCCAAAAGGGGAGATTTGTTAGGGTTTTGCCCTGACTTACCTACCATAATTAGAATTCCTTTCTTGGTGGAAAAGGTTTCCTTGGTGGAAAAGATTTCTTCCATATTTGACTAATACTTTCTTGGAGGAAAAGTTTTGTATTTTTATAAATTGAGGATTTTTCCTTCACACAAAATAACACAGTAGTATCCACAATGTAGTCCTCAAACGAAGTCTTGTTTAGGGGGAGATTTTTCTTTCAATAGTTTTTATGATTTTCTTTTATATTAGTTTTCAATATGTAGGTCAATTGACCAAACACATATCATATTATCAAAGTCGTTTTCATAGTCTTTCATTGTTGTTTGATTTATCGCCATTCAAGGTTTGCAATTATTAGCTTTCGCATGACGCCCTGTTATTTCGATCCGCAACATGTTTGGCTCTTCAAGCAGAGAAGGCAGCCCAAGAGATTCTGATCCTTGGAAAATAGGAATATTGAGGTTCCTGATTTTCCAAGAATAAAGCAAGAGCATTCAATGTTGATCGATCTTCATATCTTCTAGGCAACTTTCTTTGTAGACGACTTCGATTGTTATTTGATTTAGGGTCTCCAGTTATTGCTTCCTTAATTTCTTCTCATTGATGTAGTCACTTCGTAATTGCTTCCTTAAATAAAAGATTCCTTGATTGACTGCATTCAATGTAAGCGTGCAGTGATCTTCTTTCCTTTTGAGTACAAAATCTTCTTAATTATTTTACTTGGTGAGAACATCCTTCATTTGGACTGGTCGGTTCTACAGCTTTTATGGGCTGCATGAATCAATGGGCGGACTACCTTATTGTCAATATTCATTTTTTTGCGCGGATTGTCTTTCTTTTGGGGTGGTCTCTAATTTTTGCCCCTCAAATTGCTGGTTTTTAATTTTTGCCCTTCGCTTAAAAAGGTTGCCGAAAATATCCTGAGGTTTTGGGTTCGAACCCCTGCTCAATAAAAATAAAAAAAAATTGCAAGGCAAGACTTTGCCTTAAGGCATAACTAAAAGTCTGTCGGAACCGGCAGACTTTTGGTTATGCTTTAAAGCATAATTAAAAGTTTGCCTTACAAGGAAAAGTATATCGTCTCGGGCATAGGTTCTATGTAACTTCTGTAACACCCCGTATCTTTAACCTAAGCTTTGACCATGATCCTAGACTTAGAAAATCAGATAAAGAATGTGGGAATTTGAAATTTCCTCTTCGGTTGTAAGATGGAGGTTTACGCCCATGAACAGGACCGTATTTCAGTATACGGCCGTATTCAAGTCGTAAATCAGTACCAAAGATTTACGAGCTTTCTAGAATTTGACACTTAGAGGTTACATCGTTAAAAACGGATCGTATTTCAAAATATGGCCCGTTTTTCAAAACATATTTGAATTTGAGAAACTTTTGACGAAAGTTGTAGATCTTTGAAATACCTTTCCAACAAGTATATTATGGGGGTCAAACGGACATCTGTGCAAAGAGTTATGGCCATTTTACTGAAGAGACGCAGTGCAGTCCATACGGAATACGGACCGTATTTCAAAATACGGCCAGTACCTTGCTGGACGTAAACTGCAATTTTCCAGAACACTATATATTCGTCCATATCAGTTCAAATCATTATTTTTCATTCCTTCAAGCCCTAGAACGACCTCCTACCCTCTATCATCAAGAACACCAAGGTAAGCCTACTCTAATTATTCCAACTCAATTCTAACATATACTCTAATAATCTAAACAAGAAGTCATCATTCCTAAACTAGGGTTTTCAAGAAAACCCATCTCAAGGTTCAAGAATTCAAGATTTTGAAAATCTTCTTCAAAGCTCAAGTCTTTAATTCAAGTTTTGGAGCGACTAAGGTATGTAGAGTTACTATCTACGTGTGGGAACATCATTGTTTCTTCCCCACGCCTCCTAATCCATAAAGTATGAAACTTTACAAAATTAGGGTTTCCATTCTATACTATGCTCGTGATAACCCTAGGTCCATGTCTATGACTATATTATGTTTGAGTTCTTTATTATCCTATCATTGTGTTCTTGATACTCATTATGATTATTTGAGAATCGTCCGTAATCCATGAAAACCCATATCTTGTATTCATGGATTCTTGCATGCATGTTTTTGAATAAAAATACTTATTTCATGAATATCCTACATGTCTACAAGTTTTCATGCAATTGTATTTTATTTATGTTCATACCATGACTCAAGATACATACGTACTAAATACAAGTTATTTCATGAAACCATGTTTACAAGTTATTTCATGAAACCATGTTTACAAGTTATTTTCGTGAAATCATATGATTCAAGACAAGTACAAGTTAATTCACGAAAATCATGGGCTTTCTTAGCCAGCTATATTATGTTCATGTTTTTGGGAGTTGCACGAATTACCGAGAAGGCTAAGATAGCCGAAACTACGTAGCCACCGTAGGACAAGGATCGCTCCGATTAGGACGATACCTTAATTTACACCGAATGGATCCATCGTGCACGTTACCTTTATACCCCCGACAAGGTATGGGGCTCTCTCGGGTCCGGCGAGGTACCAGACTCCACATACCCACGTGGTGATATCACATGGTCGGTTTATGAAATGCTCTCCCTACTTATCATGTTTTATTTATATATATATATATATATATATATATATATATATATATATATATGCTCGTGCTCATGCTCATGTTCAAGTCCAGGTTTTCGCTTCTTACCATGTTATTCCATGTCCCATGTTATTTCTTTTTTCAGCTTGCTTTACATACCAGTACATTCAATATGCTGACGTCCCCTTTATTGCTCGGGGCCGCATTTCACAATGCGGGTACGTATTTACGTGACGCCGCACCTCGCTCGTGAGGATTTGCTCGTATCGGCTCGTTTTGGTGAGCCCCATCTCTTCGGGGGTTTAGTCATTATCTTTATTTTACTATTCATGCATTTAAAGGTATGGCACCTTGTCCCGACAAGTACGTTTTCCGACCAAGATTCACGATTAGAGGTTTCATAGACTAGTCAGTATAGTTATGTTAGACATGCAAGGTGTTTAGCCATCTTTGGCTCAACTCATGTTATTTCCGCATTTATGATTTAAAAAAAGTATTTCATTAAATTATTATGACATCTCATGTTTTAAAAAAGCTCATCACCTTCATGCTATATTTCCGCTCATGTATGCCTCATGATGATTCAGCAAGCCATGTGGTTCGCTCGATCACATGCAGTATGGCACCGAGTGCCGTGTTTCGCCCAGGCCATGGTTCGGGGCGTGACAACTTCGTCTGAATAAGCATAGGTTCATAGAAACCTATGCCTTGCAAAAATATTGTTATTTTTTACTCCACTGGGTTTCTAACCTAGAACCTTTAGGTATTATCGGTCACCTTTTTAAGTAAAGGGCAAAAATTAAAGAACGAGATAAAAATTAAGGGAAAATGACCTAATAACACCACTTAAGACATTATATTACAAAACATAAGGATATTTTTCCTTATTTATAAAATATAACAATTTAATTACAAATCCTACAAGATCTGGAAAAGTTAAAAGCCCACTCTCTTCCCTTCCCGGCCATAACCACCCTCCCTTTTCCTTTACCCAACCGCCCCTCCTCTCTTCCTCTTCTCTCCATTTTACTCAACCTCTCGCTTCGCATCTATTGTGTTGATCGGTGTTTGGGGACGTGTTTCATGGTGGTTATGGAGATGGAGATGGTGCCGTAAATAGAGGAAAATGGCGCTTTATTGTGGAAACGGAGGCGAAACGACAGCGTTCAAGGCGGGACAACCAAACTACCTAAAATTCAACTATTAGATCGGAAATTTCACGAATGCAAACTTTTGTTATCTCAAATAACTTTGTGGCAATTATTCTTAATCATTAAATCAAATCATCATTTTGTGACTACTCAAAACATTATGTTCTCTTTTCTTCTTAATTTCCTCGTTTGGGTAGATTTATCAACCATGGCATTCCTATAACGTAGTTGTTCGGTTAAGATTTCACTAGTATTAGTTATGTATCGTTGTATGGTTTATATTATCCACTTGTCACATTCAAATCGAGGAAGAATTAGGAAAGTTAGCGGATCGTATTGTGAATTTTGATGAAATTTGGTTTTCTTCAAATTTTGAGAGATTCAAATTGTATTAAAGTTGTATGATAATTGTATGTTGAGTTTATATGAAATTTATTTCTTAAATTTTGTATGTTGTTGTCGTTGTAGTAAATTTGTATGAAAGTTGTATATAATATTGTTTTAGTTGTACTAAATTTTCTAAAACCTAATATGAACTTTATACATAATGTATATACAATTATATACATATATCATACCAATTTTATAGAGTTTTTATACAAGACATTTTGACCTAAATTCTAAGTCTTAACCGAGATATACACATTTCATACCGATTTTATACAATTTTTCATGCACGAAAAATGTGAGCGAAATTCTAAGCATAGAGTGACATACATAATTCATACAGTTTTCATACACAAAATTTTTGAGCGAAATTTTTTTAAGCCTGAGCGAAATATACATTTAAATACCCGATTTTAAACACAAATATTTGAGCGAATTTTCCAAGCCTTGAGTGAAAATTTTTTGTATATGTTTTGTAAGAAATCTATTGTTATATTTTGTAAACTGAAAAGTATCGTCATATTTTGTAAATATACCCTATTCATATGTATATATACGCCATTCTTCCAAAAATTAAAGACCAGTCTGTATGAAGGGCAATCCTGCAAGTTCATCCAATGGGCTTGTTGAAGTCCTTGAGTATTTTTCCTGCAAACAGAAACTTGTCATCTTAAAATCCTAACACTAACAGAAAGAATTTGGTGTACTTAATATAGTTTTCAAGTGGGGAACCCCTTTCATTCTCACGTTATAAAGCGTTGAAATTTGATGTAACAGTGAATGAAACAGAAATTCAATTTTGACCAGAGATTTCTGGGAGATGAATTCTATGTAGCTTTTGTATGGTAATTGAGGGAGGAAGAATAAGAAACGTAACTGAGTTGAAGAGGCCTAATTAATGCGTACGAGAAGAAATACAACTCAATTACTCCTTCCCGTCCATTTTTAATGTCAATTACTTACTTAATGATAAGGATAATATGAAAAACATTACTTCAAGACAGGGGTAATATTAAAAGAAATATGTTACTTCAGGACAGGGGTAATATTAAAAGAAATATGTACTCTCTTTAATTACTTGTACTTATTCAGTTTGAACTTTGCATATCCTTTAATAATCTTTTTTTTGCGCGGCTTGCCCTTCATTTGGGGTGGTTTTTAAGTTTTGCCCAATGCTTGAAATTGCCTTTAAAGTTCTTACCCTTCACCGTGCACCACTATTTGTTCAAACCCCTCTCGGTGAATTTTTTTTTTTTTGCAGAGCGTGTTGTAAAAAAGCGAGAATTTCGCCTTAAAAGGCCAGAACTTGCATGGAAATTCTGCCCATTTCTGCAAATTCTGCCCTTTCTGTCACAAGGCAGAGTTATTTTTTCTGAACTTATGCATTTTTTCTGAACTTATGTCTTGCGATTTTTTTTTAATTTTCTCCTGAGTGGGGGTTTGAACCCGTGACCAAGCTGTCCCTAGCGAAGGGCAAACTTTAAAGACCACCATTTTGAAGGGCAAAACTTAAAGACCACCCCCGTAATAAGGGCATTCCTGTTAATTTAATAAACAAATAATTCATATGGGTATTCTATCACAATACCCAAACTAATGTAGGGATCTAGTAGCTCAGTTGGTTGGCTACCTGAACCAGCATGGTGAGGGTTCGAATCCCCACGTTGTAATCCCCTCCCCCATTTTCCCTTCCCCTACTCCCTATGTAATAAAACAAATTTTTTTAAAAAAAATACCCAAACTAATTAATGTTTAGTCTTAAGTCTTGAAAAATGATTTGTCGATAAGTAATTAATGTTAAAAGTAAAATATGAAGAAAAAAAATCTTTTGATATGCTAAAGTGACAAGTGAAAATGAAATATATTTTTAGTATAGTAGACAAATAAAAGTGAATCGAGGGAGTACTAAATTTTTCTTGATTTGTCAAAACGGACAAATAAAAAGGAAAATTTATTTTTAGTACAAGAGACAAGTAAAATAGAACGACATAGCGCAGTATATTTTTTTGGATTATACTGTATAAATATAAAGAATTATAGATAATGATTCTTTTGTATTTCTGTTCCACCACTGAGTATATCAATTTCGTTAAATGTCAGTGAGCCTATATTTGCCCTTTGAGAGAAGGAATTGTTTAGATAGTAGGCACCTTCTATAAAAAGGAAGAGCTCCTGGGAGAGGGATTAAAAAAATTATGTATATGAAGTGCCAGTCTTCCATCATAGTTTGAGGGGCTTCTTCAGATAGTTTTGATTCATCACACCCTGCCATCACTATAAGCTGTTTAGACAAATAGGAAATCAAACTGAAGTTATGAGTTATGACAAAATAATCCAGACATCCATTATTTACAAAACTTTGAATTAGGCATCTTGATTATGGGTGCGCGTATGGTATTTCGATATATTGAGCGTCACAGTCGAACAATGAAAATCGAAGTATTCATTACAATGTAAGCAATAGATCCCCGATACAATTAAATTAAATATTGGTGCTAATTAGCATCAAAATGGTTTATTAAACATCACTACATGACCCACCAAATCAGAGGAGTATCCTAATGAACTCTCTAATCCCAGATACCAACTTCCATAAATCCATCTTCAGTAGCACATCCCCTAAACATTCCATTACAATTAAACCCATAAGCCACTTCCCCTTTATTAGACACAGCAATAAGCCCAGCAAAACCTTTGTCCAACCTCTTCTTAATCACATAGTCCACTGCATCTTGTAGGCCCAATTCTTTATACTCCATAACAGCTGCCACGTCACGTGCTAGGGTTCCACGTATGATTGCCTCTCCTTCACCTGTACAAGAGACCCCACAAAGTTCACCAGCGTAGGTCCCAGCACCAATTAGTGGTGAGTCACCGATACGACCGGTCATTTTGTTCATTAAACCACCGGTTGACGTGGCGGCTGCGCATCTCCCTTGGCCGTCAACCACCACACAACCCACTGTTTCCGGTGCGTATATGCTTAAGGGTAACCCGTTCATGTGAATTGGGCTTTCCACAGAAGCTGCACAGGATTCATGGATTGGAATTCTGTAATCGAACTGTTTCAACCATAAGAAGTTTGTAAATACTTCAATTTACGTTACATTTAAAAGAAAATGACAGACTTTTATAGCAATAGAAATGTTGTGGCATGTTTAACGTACCAAAATGGTGTTAGCCTCCTTGGCTAGTTTCAGCATTCCTACATTGTCCTCAGTGATGAAATATTCATTGTCCACCATCTCCACACCCTAAAAAAAAAATTAATTTCATAATTAGATTAATGTTTTAATAGTTATGAAGATTAATATTATTTCTACACACATTGTATCCTCCTCAGACCTCATTGTGTGGGATTGGGTATGTTGTTGTTGAGGATTAATTATGTCATTTCTGTTTTGATATGTTTTACTTGAATCGAGGTTTATAAGGCTGCCACCCGCCCTATACCCATCTATGAATTGGATTACACTAGTATGTTGTTGTTGTTGACTGTTGAGGAATAATATTGTTAGGCCATTAATATTTTTTTAATGGGATTTTATTATTACCTGTTCTTTGGCGAATTCTTCAGCGCCGGAGAAAGCGAGATAGGAATGAGGTGATTTGTCCATGACAAGGCGAGCAAGAGAGATAGGGTTTTTAACGGTGGAGATTCCAGAAACTGCGCCGCATCGTCTTCCATCGCCGTCCATGATGCTCGCCTCCATTTCCACAGTTCCATTTGCAGTTAATGCAGATCCACGACCCGAATTGAATAAAGGATCACTTTCCAGTTCCCTCACCTATACAACCAGAATTAGATATGCCAATTTATTTAGACAAAAAATGCAAAATAGAAAAAACAGAGGAAACAGAGAAAAAAGGAAAACACAAAAAGAGAATATAATATTCATTGTATGTCTAAAAAAACTTGATGATGCCATGCAAAAAAGGACTTGGCCAAAATTTACAACTTTAACAAACTTCTTTCATGGGAAAATCATGAATATATCCCCCATTTTCTTTCATTTCAATCAACAAATTCAAATGTAAATTCATTCTAACAAAAGAACAGAAAATCGAAACAATAAAGGGTTGAATGTCAGTGGATCGTGGTTAATAAATGAGATTAATAACGTACGACGAGTTCAACGACATCAATGGCAGGGAGAGAAGAGCGAAGAGCGGAGATTCCAATATTAAGGCAACGAGTAAGGAGTTGTTTGGCTTCTTCTTGACGTTCTGCTGGGAGATTTGGGTCCACACCAGCGCCCCCGTGCACCGCTATAGCCCAACCACCCATTTTTCTCTCCAATTAACTCCTCTCTCTTTCTCTCTCTATAATATAAATGTATGTTACAATTGCTTCGATGGTAAAATGATTTTCCCTTCACTTCTATTTATATACACCACAAATCCTAGTTGGCTTCTGTCTTGCAGTTTATTTTTATTTTTTGTTTTAATGGCTTTTGCGGAATTGATATGTTACTCTCAACCAAGGTTTGTGAATATATAGTTTCAGTTCCGACAACCCCCACCTGTTTCGCTGACGTGCACGTGTATTTTTTCACGTGATTCTATAGGTGCCTTTCTGGAATTCCGACTTTTAGTTTTTTTTTTTTTTCTCTCGTGCATTTCCTATTTACTTGGACGTTCGCTCACGTGACATACGAAATCTTCAGAAAAGCAGCAGGGTTGAATTATTTTTCCATAAAAACAGGGGGAAATGGAAATGTATTTTGACAAGGACTCGTTTTGTTCAAATTATAATTGTAAATCACCTGTAGGCTGTATGTCATTGCCAAAATTTTACTTGCAGAGTTGAAATACTAGTAGTTAGGGACTCCATGTAACGCAACTCAACATATAATTGTATCAATTGTGTCCTCTTTTTTTTTTTTTTTTTTTTTTTTTAAGGAAATTGTGTCCTATAATATAGGATCGTAGCCTCTACAATCAAAAGATATAACAACACCTCTCATAATAAAAATTTTTTTCTAACCGATTCTTTATGTTGTATTTTATTTCTCTATAATTATAACAGTACACTTTTTATAAAATTACCCCCATATAACATTTTTTTTTTGGTAATATAATAATTAACCGTCCTTATAAAAATAGAATATCTATGATTACCAATAATAAGTATAGGATTTTGACCAAATATTGATCATTTAATACATTATCACAACAAAATAAGATTTTTATGCATATTTTTTGCCTATAACAACGAAATATTATTTAAATGTCAATACTGCTATACGTATATAACAGCCATTCTCTATAACAGCTGAAAAATTTCGAACCCAACGATGTTGTTATAGAGAGGTTTGACTGTAATATAATACTAACGTTTTAATTCAAAACAAATTGGCATATCTATGATTTTCAAAAAATGATCTTGTTTAGAATATTAAACCAACTTTCATAAATAGAATAGAAGTACAACTCATGATTATGTTTAAATAAAATTGAATATCCAAAAGGGACGGATCGAATATCTTAATTATATCCCAAACCATGGGGATTGAGACCTAGATTATTTCTCTTAAGTTGTTAAGGAAGGGAGGGCGTGACCCAAGAAGACAGTAACAGATTCAGAATTTTCATTCAGGAGGTTTAAAAAAATGATAAAATCTAAATATAAAAAATAATGTTGTCAATGAGAATCAAACCTAGGACGCTAAAGACAATTTTAAACACCCTGCACCGCTTGAGCTAACATTTTGCATTTGTTCAGAGTATTCAAAAGTTAATATATGTGCATAAACACAGAACATCTACCCTATATATACACTATAATTTTTTACCGAGAATGTTCGGGTGAACACCCTCGGCACCCTCTAAATCCGCCCCGGCAAGGAGCATTGCAGTTGTCTTTACATGTGAATGTACTTAAAATGTGTTTCGTTCTAGAATTCTGTGTACATTGTATTCAGTAACTAAGGGGAAGCCAATATCAAGAAATAAAAAATATCTGCTAGTGTACAACTTTTCTAGAATTTAATTAAAAATATTTCTAGAAAAGAAAAAAATCTCTTCTTAAGAAATTCTTTAACTGAAGTACTCCTGGAGTATCTCATTATAGAAATGCATTCACCTAAAAAGGAATCTATGTAATAAAGAATCTTTATTGGAATCAGAGGATCTAATTGTATTCAGTCAGTCACTCCAGCAGATTCGCTAATTAAGATATTGCTAAAAAAAGGTTTACGTTTGTATTCCTAGGACTGATTGGCTAAAAGGAGTATTATAACATTTTTTGAGTCTCGAGATATGAAAACACAATGTATTTTATATCCTGTCCAAGTACGGTGTAAGATAGAAATACGATATTAAGCTATAATGCTCAGGTACTTGTTGTATATTTGCAAAAAATCAGGACGAAAATAATATTTATCTTTTTTGGTGAACACTTTATAAATTTTCCGATTAGGATTGTTTAACGGGCAAAGACCAAGATCGAATATTATATCACAAATTTAAATTAATCTTTTTTGTTTTTTTTCTCAATATGAGTATAGGAAGAAAACATTAGTAAAACAGTGATAATAGCACAGGTTTAATGAGAAAAAAAAACAATTTTGAGAATTTCCCGTCGTCCTCTCGTAGCCATTCAAGCTTCAAAAGAAGGAGGGGAGGGAAATTAATGGGTAAATTGGCATTCGATATTTAGCGCAAGAGAAGAGTGTGTGTGTATATATATATATATTAATTTTAATTATCAAGAATAACTTGTTTGTAAATATTTGGTGGGTTTGAAAAATTTATAACCATGAGGGGTCTAGAATTAATTAAGGTTTAAAATGAGAAGCTAGCGAAACAACTGTGTTTAATTTTACCAACCCCTTTCATCCTCCTTTCTCTTACACCAAATTGCCTCCCTCGAATGATTAAAACAATTAAAACAAAAATGCAACCAGTGAAGGTGGTCATCTTGGTCAATGGGCATATTAATTTAGACACTTTTGCAAATTCAAAGTGGGGTTTCTTTCTCCTAAAGTTGGTCTTGCAGCCGGGAAAATAAAAAAAGAGGGCGGCGCCTCATGTAAAAGCTGGATTCCAAAGATCTATTATTAATATTTCATTAGAGAAATCATTTGAAAAAAATAATAATATGAGTCACGATTAATATTATTAATTTATGTGTTAAAATTTCCAGGACGCCTTTTACTCCGTATAATTTATTATTATTTTTGAAAAGTATTATGTATAATGTTTAAATAATTCACTTATTTCACATTCCACTAGTAGGGATCTAGTAGCTCAATTGGTTGGCTACTTGAACTTTCACCTTATTGGTGAGGGTTCGAATCCCCACGTTATAATCCCCATCCCCATTTTCCCTTCTCCTACCTCTTAGTGAAATAATAATAATAAAAAAAAAAGTTTTGAAAGAGGAAAGCAATAAATGTTTAAGGAAAAAAATTAGTACTAGTATTTCGAAACAAGTTCAGTTCACCAAAATTATTATCTGATACAGCAATTGATAAGGATGATGATTGGCTGAATTTGCTAGGGTTGATGAGTAAGCTGCAAATCAGAGCAATTAGATGAGCTTGGAATTAGTCTTCTATAATATTTCAGTTACGATATCCAATTAAATTCGACATAAGTGGCACGTCAGCGACACATCTAACCCTAATCTTGACGTGAAATTGTTCATCCATATCAAAGTATCATGTATCAACGCGGTCCGTCTTCTTGATATGTCACCATGTAACATATCTTGTTTAAAGGCGTTTCTCATCGTTATCTTTTGAAAAATTTATCACTACAATTGAATATTAGTTATAAGCTGAGGTACCCATGGATGGATGTCCTCAAATTTAGTTTAGGAAAAGAAAAATGAAACGAATCTTGAATTTAGGTATGAACTTTGTCAAATTCAATCGTAATACCCATAATAATAATATAATAACAAAACAAAAAAATAGTATCTTCAATCGAATTGGTTTCAAACCGCCAACAAAAGGATTCAAAGAGAGGTGTATTGACTCGTCCGAATTATTAGGTCAATATACCCTATTGCTCCTCATGTTCCATTTATGTGATACAACTCAGAGTACGAGGGTAAAATTGATTAATTTTTGAAAAATCGGACATTGAAGCTTCAAGTTTTTTTATTATAAAATTACTTAAGGAAATTATGTACTAATAAGTATTTTGGACTCTTCAAAGAGAAAAAATGCCATGTAAAGTAGAATAGAGTGAGAATATTTTTTCTTATGCAAGTTAATCACATCACCTATCTCAATTATGAATAAGGTTTAATTTTTCACCCTCCTATATCCATTTAATTACCTTGTTCTCCTCCAAACAGCTCTTTATTTGTCGCTAGTCTGACATGACATTGTTATTGTTTCACAGGTTTTCAACTATAGTATTGATCTTTTTTCAATTTAGTCTTCTAAATTACTGACTTAACTTCGTAGAAGACAAATTAGGTTCAGTTTAACCAATAGATTAGTGACCCAAAATATATCTACTAGAGCAGAAAAGACAGAAAGGCTGAAGGTGGAAGATGATGCATATTTGCATTAGTGCAAGTGTTCAATTTTTCCAACCTTCCAGGGGATTTCTCAATCAGTTAATATATTTATACAAACATAAAAAATCTATCCTATATATACAGTGTACAATTTTTTACAGAGTGTTCTGGTGAACACTCTCACCTCCACTTAAATCCGCTCCAGCCCTCAATTTAAGGGAGAAAAAAGTAGAAAAAAAAATGTAGGGGGACCAAACTATCAAATACAACTTTGACAGCTCCACCACTTTATTATTATTGCATAAAACATGAAGGTTCTGCCGGCATGCTTGGAATCTTCAAGATCCACTTGTCGAATGATTGAGACATATGTAACTTGAAGATTCCATATCTTTGTTGATTTTGGAGCGTCAATTTCGTGCTGATTTTGGGCCAAACATATTTCGTTTTCAAGGAATAACGACAAAACAGAATCTGAAAAACAAGATCAGCTAATCTTACAACAATTGTAGGACGGGTTTTACGCCACATGAATCTTGAGATAACAGTCGTGTGGTGTAGTGGTAGTCGTTAGCATGCGATTTTGGGTACAATTGAATTTATTTTTTTAGTTAAAATTTATTATTTTAATTTGATATATTAAAATAGTTTTCCAATTTCAAACTGAAGTTGAAACAATTGATAAAAACCGTAAAATATAATGTTCGTTCAAGGGTGTGTTTAGTACGAAGAGAAATGTTTCACCCAGAAAATATTTTTCTGAAAAAAATAAGATTTTCATTATTTTATGGTGTTTCTCAAATAAGCAAAAAATATTATCTTAAGATTATTTATATAGAACCTAGGCAGACACTAAGAGGGTAGGCGTACCATGTCGGTGCTAGGGGCGATAATGAAATAATTAGTATGGACTGCCACTTAAAAAACTTAATT
Organism: Lycium ferocissimum; assembly: GCF_029784015.1. Taxonomy (NCBI): domain Eukaryota; kingdom Viridiplantae; phylum Streptophyta; class Magnoliopsida; order Solanales; family Solanaceae; genus Lycium; species Lycium ferocissimum. Next base: position 32,069,339 of record NC_081351.1, on the reverse strand, counting down.
TTCCTTCTTTTATTAGGAAAATCATTTTCCTTAGTTTTAAGGAACTTATTTTTTAAAATATTTTGATCAACTAAACAAAAAATATGAAAAAATATTTTGCTCCATACCAAACAGACCCCCAAATGAGTATTTGATTTTTCCATTAGGCTGGAAATTAGCAATCAAACTGAAGAAGCGGGGGCCATGTTTTGAAATGGTGATTTTAACTGAGGTTACTCTTGAACCACTCGAATAAGACCAAGGGGAAGTCTTTTCTATGTCATCTCTGGTCTATTCATGAGTTTTCACATTTATGATCTCCGAGGTCATTGATGAAGGTTTGCCAACCAAAAAAAAAAAAAAAAAAAATTCTTCCTAGCCTCCTAGGTTCTTTGAGGGAATTTTAATTATAGTTGTATATATTCGAAAAATATCACTACAACTATAAAATTATAAATGCTACATCTGCTGAATAAATTAATAGTTGCCTGAAACCAAATAAACATTTTCGCTTGCTCCTTGCTTTACTCTGCTAGGATGGCGAATATTAGTGCATGCTAATTCTGAGAGCAGTTTAACCTATGTAATCTCACATGTGGATTTGGGGAGGGTAGCATGCACGCAGACCTTACCTCTAACTTTATGGAATAGATAGATAGTTTCCGATAAATCCTCGGAGAGTTTAACTTTTATATATATATATATATCGATTTTAAAAGCTTTTGCATTTGCATTAATTTATCTTCTTTATTGTTGTAATAGCTAGTAACTTACTTTGTTTTAAAGATTATAAATCCCACCTATAATGGCAGATCCCATAATATGTGTAGATATATTTTTAGTTGATTTGATAGTGCAGAAAAAGATAGACAAAGAAAAGAGAATAGTAAATTAGCACTTGTAGACCTTAAATATCAACAAATTCCGATTTTGGTTCCTATGATTGTTGGTTAAGCATATTGAACCTTCAAGTAATTGATATATGCACTTTTGATCCCTCTGCTTATGAATCTTCACAAATTTAACGAATTATTGAGTGTCAAACAATTCAACAATGGATGCATTATGTTAAATGTGTGTTTTTACTCCATATTTGAAGCTAAGATAGTTCTAAATATAGTCATATATTTTCTATATAAAGGGACAAAAACACATAATTAAGTTAATTCAAGATGAAATATGCTCAGCCAAATATTAGAAGGATTAAACAAGAAATTATTAATAATCAAGGGACCAAAAGTAAAATTACCCCAAAAAGAATCTGAAGCAAATTACAGGAGTCAGGAGACACATTAAGAGAGCTCAAAACTATAACTAAAGTACCCAAGATTATTCATGACATCACTCGGTTTTTAGCAAGTGAAAGGCATATATTTCTAAAGTTTGATCACTTTTAATCTTTTTCCCCAAAGAAGATTTGCATCCAACACCATATGGAAGATTCTAACTACAACTGTGTGTTCCGTAACGTCGAAATTTAAGCTAAGTGATTTCTAATTCTTTCTAAAATGAAAAATATGATAGTGAAAGTAGCTATATGTTTTCCATCACTCAAGATATCAAACAGTAATTGCCTCTTATTGAAAAAGGGTGAGAAAGTTATCGAAAACTATATTATTCTACAACATATTAGCCTCTACTGATTAGTCTTCATGTAATTCTGAAAGGACAAAATTGATAGTCAAAGCACTGTTTTTCCCTCCTCCTCAGGATATCAATAGCGATTGTTCACTTGTCTAATGTAATTCAGACCTCTTACTAGTTGAACATTGAAATATTTCATCAATTGTTCCATAGTAAAACCACTATTATTCATCTACTCGCCCTTTTCTATGGACAAGAAACCTCGGGACACATCGTAGTAGGCAGTAGTTAAAAAGGATTATTTACACAATATAAAAAATTCTCTCTCTAAAATTTGAATCCTCATAGGTCATCGGGTGATTTACACAAATAGCGTCATTTCACGCCTTTATTTAACTTTTAATCCCGTTTAAAAGTTGTACAAAAATAACTTCTAGGTCAGAAGATTTTGGAGTTCAATTCCTGGAGGATGGCCATAACACTCAATTCCCGCAATTTACGGCTACTCCCCAGGAGTTCACTACAGAATGTCCTCGATGGATGACTTTGCCACAAGTTGTGAGAATCACCAGAAGTTTAGTATAAATTGTGTCGTAAATTTGAAATAAATTGTTCATAATCGTAACGAAGCGCCAGGAGTTCGGATGGAATAACATAATGTGAATTTCATGGGTGGTTTATGAGAAAATAATTAATCAAGTGAAATAACGTATTTCTCCCTCATCGTACCTGAAAAAGTTTCATTCGAATATTACAAAGCAAAACTTGTCTTGTCGTGCCATAACTTTGGAATAAATTGCTCACAAATTTTGACAATCTGATTGTCAGGGGTTCAATGGATGGTCAAACTTGTGGTTTTGTCACTACGTATCATGGATCTTAAGGATTCTGATATAATTGTGACAAATTTGGAACAAACTGTTCACGAATCCTGAAATTAGGAATAGGCTTGCTTGCAGTTCGCTACACTTAACCCAGTCCACATAACTAAATGGGCTTCATTCCACTTAACCCAGTCCAGATGGCTAAATGGGCCTGCTGTTCGCTTAGCCCAGTCCAGATAGCTGGTGATCCTTTGATCACAATTCACAAGACAAGAATCATTATTATTTTTTAATTCACGTTTGTAAGTACATAACAATTGAATCAGGTAACTTTAAATTTCAAGATATTGAACGTAAATTAATTTGAAAATAGAGTGAACAAGGAGCTAGCTAGTTTGATGTGAAATTTAACTTTTTTTACTTTTTGTGTTATATATGCAAAAAATTGCGCGACTTGTCCTTTACATGGACTGATCTTTAATTTTTGTCCCTACTTCTCATTTTGTGGGCAAAAAGTAACCTTATTCGCAGGTCTATGAAACCAGAGATTCTGGGTTCGAACCCCGGTAGAATAATAATAAATAAATAAAATCGCAAGACAATGTTTTCATAGAAACAATGCCTATTTGGGGCAAAGTTGTGTCGGAGAAGGCATAGTTTCAATGTAGTTACATAGAAACTATATCTTAAGGGATAGTTCTGTAGAAATTAAATTATACTACAAAACTATACCGAAAAGGCATACTACAGAACTATGTCTTAAGGCATAACTTTGCCGAATAGGCATAGTTTCTATCAGGGACGGACCCATGTAGTAATATTTGGCGCTCGAGTACCCATTAACCATGGCAAATACGCTATGTAGACGTATAGAAAATATTAAAATTTTGGTATATAATAATAAATAATACTCAAAAAGTAGTAAAAGATCTTGGTGCTTTGGTTAAAAGGTAGTAGGCTTTAGGCTAAGCCATGGAGGAGCCAAGTTCAAAGCCTACTCAAAGCAATATATTTTTATTGATTTTAACGTAAGCACCCAAGCCCATCGAATCTTGGATCCGCCACTGATTTCAATGAAAACCTTGCCTTGCGGTTTTTTTTTTTTTAATTTACTCTGTTGGGGTGCGAACCCAGAATATCAGAGGTATTTTCGAATACTTTTTATTACTTAAGTGTCGAAGGACAAAAATTAAAGACCGCCTCCGAAATAGGGCATTTGTGTGAATAAACTTTATATATCTGTAACTTGAAGTTTAATCTACCTGTTTGATAACTAGAGTAGCTCGCGTTTGTAGCTCATAATTTTTAAGCTATTACAAAGTATTCAACTTTTTTTTAATGGTGTTGTAGAACTTAGAATCAATTGCTTAGTGATGCTGTCAAATAATTTTTATTGCCAAAACAAGAATAAATGTTAAGGCATGTGTGTTAACAATGCACATATATTTACGATTACAGTAACTTTAATAAGCCAAAAAGAATTGATGCCAAAGGAGCACACTGCATAGAGAACGAAAACATGCTCCATTTAATTTCCATTATCACTATTGCCTATCTTTAGAAAATACAAAGGGGAGATTTAATTTTGTAATTCACTACAAATGTTTTTTCAGTTATATCATCCTGTTTACATGAGATCAGTACAAACTAACATAGGAGATTTTTGTAATCTTAGTTTCTTATATTCAAATTGTAAGTGGACATACGAGATCACTCTTACAAAAATCTTTTGCAGAGTGATGGGTTTGTTAGAAAAAAAAATCAGGTAAATCGATGATCTTTGCACACCCTGTATGAGGGCTGCTCCTCTTTTTCACTGTTCCTTTGTTTTATTAGAAAAAATGATGGAGATGATTTGCCCCTTGTCTCCAAAGTCTCTTTACTAACTTGGGGCTGGTAATGGGCCTACCAACTGATGCGTGACCCAAATCTGGTTTTGCCCTTAAAAAAAAAAAGGGCAATTTGCACAATTGTCCTTCTTTGGGGTGGTCTTTAATTTTTGTCCCTCAAATTGCTGATCTTTAATTTTTACTCTTCGCCTAAAATACCCGCAAGGTTTTGGGTTGGAACTCCGGCTTAGTAATAAAAATAAAAAAAATTCGCAAGGCAAGGCTTCGCGAAAAGTTTGCCTTATGCGATAAACTTTGTCTTAAGACATAACTAAAAGTTTGCCGGATACGATAGACTTTGCCTTATAAGGTCAAGTCACGACCCAAATCGCTTAGTCGTGCGGGCACCTACCATTTTCGACCTTGGTAGGCGAACCCTTCCCTTACCTAACATGGAATCTATCAATGCGGAAAAATAATGCAATAATAATAAATCAATATCAATTAAAAGAGAATAAGTACGGAATACATCTTCTACCCAAGGTATTTTGTCTAAGTCAGCACAAGAGCTACTAATAAACACATAGGTCTGAATATATAACAAGAATTATCTGAATGTTGGCATACATGGCTCATAACATCAAAAGAAATACCGTCTAGAAATAGATGACAAGTATACGAAGAATGGAAACTCGGGCTGTAGATCCGGTAGTAGCTTACCCTAAGTCTCCAACAACACCGTATCGGAAAACACTCTTGAGGATCAAAAATAGAGTGCGTAACAGACTCTGCACTCAAAAAAAGAGTACATCAAGAGTAGCATCAGTACAAACAACATGTACTGAGTTGACATCATAGGACGACTAAGATTAGTTCACGTATATAATCATAAAATTAACAAGATAAGCAAATAGGCATATAATACCCAAACCACGGAACCTGAATATCCCATAACTGAATCACAACTTAAGATGAAACTTCTAAACCACAAGTTTGTCGAGTCTCAATAATCTTAAACGATAATCACAAAACCAAGTTTTGAACCTAGGCAAAGTCACTACTCCGCAATCTGACCCAGTCCATAATCCAATCTATGCCACCACAATGATACGAATAGGCCATACCAAATCAGACGTGAAGAGCCATATGATGATACAGAATAAAATACAATGTTGTACAATGCAATGCAGTGCACTGGCCAAATACCTCAAACATGTACGCACATGCTAAATGCATTGTTCTCTCAATAGTCATGACCCATAAGGGACCCATGAAGTCTATGTACCCCTCACTCTAGAATATACCTCGAATCACGAGTCCACTGCTCGGAAACGTACCTCAAATCACGAGTTCACAAAGAGGCCTCATCCTCCCCCCCCCCCCAACAAACGTGCCTATATATATATATATATATCACAAGATAGGCCACATCCTCAACCCCTATCAGATGTGACTTATATACTTATATTATATGCAAGATGAGTATTCAAAATATGGTTCAAGTCTAGAACCCCAATATGAAACACCAACTCAAAAGTAAGCATGATAGATCAATGAAATCAAATGCCAATGAAAGTAAGAGTCACAATTCCACAAGCCATATCAGGACTTAGATAAATCAGCTCAACCATGGAATGAATCATACAAACTAGGGGTGGCGTTCGGTTTTTTCGGTTCGGTTTTATCAAACTTCGGTTTGGCTATTTCGGGTTCGGTTTTTTGAAGGTGGACACCGAACACCGAACCAAACTATTTCGGTTCGGTTCTTTCGGTTTCGGTTTTTTAAAGTTCGGTTCGGTTTCGGTTTTTTCAATTCGGTTTTTTGATATAATATTAAAGCAATTCCATGACACTAATTCGTATTCTCAAAAGCAATAAAACATAAACTCGATAAATTGAAATCAAAATCAAACAAACAGGATACACGAGAACAGAAAACTATAATCATGATATAGGATTACTAGGTGTTATATACATACCGTAAGAATAATTAAGAAAACACATAAAGGGCATACATTAATCCTAAAGACACATCCTAGTTACCTTTCTTTGTTAAGGATATTTGATTTTCTCAATTGAAGTGAAAAATTAGGGATACAAATGCAAAAGAGGACTTATTACAATTGGGTTTTTTTTTGCTTTAAACTTAATGGGCCGGGACTATTTTAATTTTTTTTTGGGTAATGTATTAAATTTCGGTGCGCTGGTTCGGTTTTATCAAACTTCGTTGCTATTCGGTTTCGGTTTTTTGACGGTGAACACCAAACACCGAACCAAACTAGTTTGGTTCGGTTCGGTTTGTTGAATTTAGGTTCGGTTCGGTTCGGTTTTTCGGTTTTCGGTATTTATGCCCAGCCCTAATACAAACCATCTTAATCAACATAAAGAGTCTATGACACCCTTTACGTCCAAATATAATAAGTACACTTCACAACTAAGTCTTGTGTCACTAAAGTTCTCCATTTTCTCATGTATCATTAGTACCGAGTCATAATTCGATATCAATATACTTGTGAAATGAGAATGTATGCCATGCATGATATCATCATAATTATATAACACGATTCAGGCCTAATCTCATTATCCTTCCTTTCTCCGATGATAAATGACACGACAAGAGACAAATGAGTGCAACCCGTATCAGAATAGAGTAATTAAGGCAACAAACCTAATCACAATAACAGGGCAACAAACCACAATCAACCAACCTAATAGAATACCATCCCAAATCACCACAATACGAATACAAATACACCATCACAATGCGTAAATAACTGTGACAAGCTTACATAGTCAGAAGTCATACCAACCTAGGTAATATCTAACCAGACATCATGTCCGAAGACCTAACCATGCTTTCTCCCGTCAATTCTACACAATATATACATTTCGCTAATCAAAGTCTAACTAAAGTAAGTCGTAACCTACTTCGAAAGCAGAACAAGAGCCACAACTACTCCATACGAGCCTTTTGTTTCCAAAGCGCCTCAGAACGATGGTAGTCTAGTAAATAACATCGCAAGTAAGTAAATGACCACGACAACTAACTAATCGAATGAGAAATCAATTCGGGAAAGGTTACTCAAAATACCCAAAATATCCCTAACGAGTCACGAGGGCAAAATGAGAAATTAAGGGTGAAATTACCTTACCCATAGTCCCAACAATCATAATCCTTAAATTCATGGGTTTCTAATCACATTAGACCCTTCAATTTCATCAATTAGTCAAAACCCTCAAATTTGGGTGAAACCCTAAGTCTCATAATTAGATTTTTAGACTATCAAGTAATTCAACCCTAGAATGTGTTAATCTATACTTCTAGATAAATTAAACAGTACATTAATCAACAATAATCAATAGGTTTCATGATTAGGAGCCTAGGTATCATTACCCATCACTCTGGGACCTTAAACCACCATGGAAACTCAAAGAAGAAAGGTAAATAAGAAAGATAATGGGTTGGAACTTACCCCCAAAGATGATACCACTAAGTTTCTTCAAAATTCGCCTCCCCAAGCACTTACAATTAGGTTTTAGAAGTGTTGGACTAATGGTTAAAACTTTAGAATATAAAATGAGTTTCTGGTCCCGTCAATCCGCTATAGCGGTCACCAAGATCGCCATAGCGGTCAGGCCTTCCGGTATAGCAGAAATCATTAAAGGCTATCCCTCACCGTGGCGATCAAATCTGTGCCATAGCGGTCCCCCTATGGTGGTCAGAACATCCGCTATGGCGGAACCAAAGAAAGTCCATGCCACCGCTATGGCGGTCAAAACCCCTACGCCATGGTCCGGCACAAGCAAAGACCAAGCCCACCGTGGAAAAAAAAATCACACCGTAACCAACTAAATATGCTTTTTCGCAAGTCTTTCCCGCATCCCGACATCAATCTGAGGCCCCCCATATACAAACTGGATATGCATACACACATAAAAACAAACTACGAACTCATCCGTGGCATCGGATTTTCCAACGGAAGTCTAATTTACCAAGTCAACCCCCAAACCGATAAAATCAAGTTTCCAATCAAGTATCCAAAATGCAACCAAAGGCCTCGGGAACCGAACCATCCATCCCACCAACTCATAATCGACCCTCTGGACCTCACGGAATCGTCGGAAATCCAAAAAAGTCTGTTTGCCTAGAAGTCAACTATAGGTCAAACGCTTTCACTTAAGGATTCTAAATCCTTCAGTTTTCACTACAAATGCTTTATGATCTCGGGAATTGGTCAACAGGGGAAAAATGATCAAAAGGCACATAACGACCTGACAGGTCGTTACAAAGGCAGACTTTTAGTTATGCCTTAAGGCAATGTCTGTCGTAGAAGGTAGACTTTCGTCATGCCTTAAGGCAAACTCTACCGCATAAGGTAGAGTTTTTGCAAAGCCTTGTCTTGCGATTTTTTTTTTTTTGACTGAACAGGGGCTCGAACCCAGAACCTCGGGGTATTTTCGGTCACCTTTTTAAGCGAAGGGCAAAAATTAAAGACCAACAATTTGAGGGATAAAAATTAAAGATCAGGGTCTTTAACGGACAATCCGTGCAAAAAATTGTAAAAATAGAGAAATTGAGGCCTAAAATATGAAGAATTTGCATGATATGTACTTTAAATGGGCTGGTCTATAATTTTGGTCCTTTAACAATCGAATTTATGCCTGGTGGACATAAGTTCTTTCAGGGACAAAAGTCATGCGGGGCATAACTTATTGAATATTTTGATACAAAAACATAAATTTATGTTCTCCAAAAAAATTACTCCTATTTGCTATGAGAGTAAAAAATTAAAGATCATTATAAAATAAGGACAGAAGTTCAAATGACCCGCCTAAAATCTTGTACTCTTTTGGTTTTTGAATGCACGAACGATAGCCAGATATCTGAATCGTGAAAAAAAGGTCTCACACTGACATCATAGCATTGGCTAGGCCCAATTACCCCTCAGTTTAGGACCACTTGTCCATCTCTTAAAAGTTTTACTTTTAGGATCCAGTATTTATTCTCTTATCATTTTTCACCTTATCATTTAATTATCATGTCAAATAGTACCATTTAGTTAGGTTCCATAAATTGTGCCTTGAGAGAACAAGCTACCATATAATCTAGTCTAGTTAAAATAGATGTGCATGCTAAAATCCACCTGTTAGATAAACCAACACTGCATCAAATTAGATAAATGAAGTAAAAAGAAGAACTCACTTGAAATCACTCTGAGGGTGTGTTTCGAATGCAGGAAAATACTTTTTAATTTTTTTATGTTTAGCTGGTCAAAATGTTTTGGAGAATTTATTCTCTAGGAAAATAAATTTCTTAAAAATAAAAATAAAACAATGTTTCCAGTGAAAGTAGGAAAAATAAATTCCATAAATGACATTTCGCGTTGATTGTACACCTCAACCCCCAACAATCCACCTACCCTCACCCCAGCTCCACAAACTCCACAGCCCCCACTCTTCGCCTTCCCCCTCCCACCCACCTACCCACTCCCAAGCCTACCCCTATCACCCCTCTTACCCCCAAGACCGACTTACCCACCCCTCATTTTCCTATACCCCATCCACCTCATATTCACATTCATAGAGTTCACTTAAATTATATCGAGAAGGGCCAGAACTACCATAATATTATTGGATTTGTTTTAAAATTACGCTTTGTCCATCTATCGGCCCATAAATGTCTCTGCCATTATTTTCTAGCTTAAAAATACCCCTTCAATTAACCATTGACTTCGTGATGCTTTATTAAAGCTCACGTGACACTTCTCTCACATGAAACCCAAACAAAAAAAATCCAACCCGTCTAATCGATCCAATCGTTCCATAAAGTAAGAAAAAAGAAAGAGATAGTATTAGCCCTTTAGTTACCTACTGTATTATATTTAGTAGAGGGATACTTTGCTAATGCCTTAGATAGATAGGAGAGTGTGGAGGTCGAAGATTTTGATAGAAGGTTAGTAGGTAGTGGGATCCAGTTATCACATAGTCTCTTATGCTTCGATTTGTATTATTATTTATTGTTGCATTTAGTTTGCCTCTTATTATTAGCAATATTATTTAGTACTCACGTAGTTTCTTACTCTTCGATGTGCATTACCATCTGTTAAACATTTGCGTTCTATCTTGCTATTTTACTGCTATACTTTTTGTATCTGTTTCAAAGTACTTTTCTGTTCCATTCACTTTCTTTTCTCTTTCTTTCTTTTCGAAGGCGCTCTTTGAAAACAACCTCTCTAAAAATGCGTATGCGAAGATCAAGACGTTACCCTCACCCTGGACCTCAGCTGTAGGATGGGTATGCTGTTGTAGTACTTTGCTAACACCCTTTCTAGTTAATCAAACATGTAAATTGTAATTGATCGAAATTTGAATTCGCTTATTATTTTGTTTCTGAATAAAAGGGATAGGGCCGATAGAAGATCCAAGTATATCGGACCATAAAGGAGTGGACCACGTGGGCCGAGTAAAATCCTGCTATAAATAATGGAGCAAGACTCACTATGTCCAAAAAATAGACCCACCATAGACCAGATAAAAAACAAGACTAAGTCAGGGCTGTCTTTACATGGGCAAAGATTGAATGTTTTTATTGGCATTTACCTTCAGATAGCGACTTAAAGGGCAACTTACACAAATACTAGTAACTGTACAATTATTTACAAAATCTATAACTATTTTTGAATTTACAAAATTCATAAAATATACCCTATATATGATAAAAGCAAAAAATCAATAGATATGGTCAATTTAGTATAAATATGGTAACAAATTTATACAGGTTATTTTTTTTCTTAATTTGTCCCTACAAATTCTCCTTTCCTACCTATCATTAATAATATGATGAAGGCAATAATATTAAGTATTCAATTTAATATAAATATGGTAACAAATTTATACATGTTATATTTTTTCCTTAGTTTGTCCCTACAAATTCTCCTTTCGTACCTATCATTAACTATATGATGAAGGCAATAATATTAAGTATTTAATTTAGTATAAATATGGTAACAAATTTATACAGGTTATATTTTTTTCTTTTCTTAATTTATCCTTACAAATTCTCCTTTCCTACTTACCATTAATAATAGAATTAACAATGTGATGAAGGCAATAATATTAACTATACATATACCATATATACTAAACATAATATACTATATACTATATTAAAAATAATATACTATATATATGCATATATGTGCATCGATATACTATATTAATATAAGTTAGGAAAAATGCATTGATATACTATATAAGTTAAGTTAAGCATATAAATGCATCGATATACTATATATTTTATGAAATACATTAATATAAATATAACTCTATATTGATATTTTAGGAATGTGAAAAGTTATATTTGTGTAATTAAAAATTTCAAATTTTGAATAAGTTGTATTTGTGTAATTTTTTTAAAATAGTTATAATCTTTTTAATTACCATTTTAAAAAATTGTATTTATGTGACTTTGCCGACTTTAAAGCCTTCTGATTCTGAGAAACCACATCAGCCCAATAAAGCCCATTGGATTCTCAACTTGTGATCCTAGTCCTTTGTCTGCCAAAAAATAAAACCATAAATAATAGGTAAAATTTTGAAAAGAGAAGTGAATAATAAGGAAAATTCTTCTATATAGTGGATATCATATGACAAGTCAATTTGTACCATTTAATCAAACATAACATGCATAATATCAACCTTTGTCGGCACTTTCAGGTTTTACATGTAATTCGAATTGAAGGCAGTGAATACATTGGCGACTCGAATTAAGAAAATGAATTCGTCTTATAACCTCCCTTTCTATCATACGTCAAACTATTTCCGTCAGTTTGTAACCATTGAATCAACATAACATGAACATATAACAACATTTATTGACAGACTCAAGTTATATATATATATATAATTTGAGTTGAATATAGTGAATACATTAGCGATTGCAACTTGAATTCCTTTGTATCCTACGACAAAACTATTTCCGTTATATTATTGACCTTAATAAACCCAAAATATAGTCCCACTCAGAGAATGTTTTTTCTAGAAAAAGAAAGTGAAAGAGGTTATAAATTTTAGAGGGGTCCTTCACAATAATTCGAGTCACGCCTGGAATGTGTGTTTCTGGCAAAATGGTAGACTAGATGAAATGCTCCTCCCTATGCCTTCAATCTTCCAAAAGTCCAGTTCCAATCAAATCTTATTTCCTTGCAGAATATGGGCCCTTTACATAAATAATTTTGCAGCGCTGGAAATCTTCCCTCAGGTTGAAAAATCATTTTCCATCCTGAAATCTTTTACAAATTAATAAATCAATATATATATATATATATATATAATAAACAGTGATTATACATTAATGATATGTTTTATACCGGCTAAAATATGTAAGAAATAAAACTATTTTAAATTGTGGAAATTGTTGGATTTCTATTCAGTGTCAAATCACTTTAATTTATGAACACGTCTTTGAATAAGGGTGGTATCCGAATCAGCTTGCGCGTTGAAACTATTTTGATATTTGATACCTCAAACCAACGTAAATGGTTGATAAGAAGGATGAAAAAAATAAAAAATTACCTAACGTTTTCTATTATTACTGAAATTTGAATTTTGATCTTCCACGAAGACAGACAGGGATTGAGGAAAAGACATTAGAAAGCTACGTCTGCTACTTTGTCGAGTTTGAACAACGCACCACCTAGTGACATCAAGTATTAGGTTTGCCAAATTATTACCATCATTATTATTCATGTGAAAAGAAGTGTAGATATTTTCAGCTACAAGTTTTAGTGAGACTATAAGCAGGAACTATTTTCAAAAGCCGGTCTCACACTCCGTCTGTCTGACTTATGGGACCTCTAATTAAATTTCACAAATGATAGGTACTTAACTGAAGAAAACAACTTCAGTATTTTTATAAAATCCCAATAATACACCTGTCAAGGAAAAAGTTAAATGGAATCATAAAAAAATTCACTGTCAAATGCTTACAAATACATTCTAGTTGCAATAAAAATTGACATGTGCATTGGCTTTGTCTGCTGCATCATGCTTCATCAGTCTTGAGGAAATAATTATTTGACAATTGAGTAATTGTCTTCTCTAGGTTGTTGTTTACTTTTCCTCAAGTCTGCTTACTTTATTACTACTAAAGTACTATTTAGAGTTAATACTATCATTTTTTATCCCTCAGTTATTAATAAATTATGATTCTGGTCCTTATGATATCTGATTAAGTACATTGATCTTCAATTACTTAAAATGTGTACTTTTGATCTCTTTGCTTGTGAATCTTCACACATTTACAGAATTATTAACCAATCCACCATTTAACTTCTCATGTTTTATGTTAAGCTTGTATTGTTCCATCACATTTCAAAGTAATATACTTTCGAGAATAATCCAAATATAACGACGTTTTCAAAATATTCACTTACCTATTTTATAACCGTACGAAACGCGGCAAATTCACTTGTTTTTTTACATAAAAGGATAAAAAGTACACTTTTAATTAATTGATGGTTAATGTATTTATACACATATTACAGGGATCAAATCAAAATTTGTCGATAATTGAGGGATCAAAAGTGTTATTACCCATAGTTCTTAATTTATCAACGAAGTCGTTCAAATTCTTTGTTTATTTTTCATCCCTTAGGGAAATGGAGCTGGTAAATAATATATTCTCAATGGAATTAAGCCATCAGTAGATAAATAAAAAACAACCATTTTGTCAGTTGCTGGTACTAATAAAAGTTACAGCGTCCTGCTCATATACTTAATGATTTGCAAAGGGATTTACATTGGTCCTTAATCCCTCCATTATTATCCCAACATTTCGATTTAAATGTTCTGAAAATATTTTTGTTGTCAACAAAAGAATGGGAAAAGTTCGAGTTAGAAAGTAAACTAGTTTACTTCGAACAATGACTTTTCAATTCTTATGTCAAATTACATATACAATAATTTCATAAATTGTATTTAAAAAGATATTTTAGAAAAAATCGTTTAACTTAATGATACTTCTTTTCCCTTTTTGAAGGAATAAACAGAAATCAAGAAAAGGGAGGGTAATTTCAAAAAAGGTCACTCAACTTTATCTTACTTCATCAAAGTCACAAACTATTTTTGATAGCAAAATATCACTCAGATCAACTTTATCTAAATACCACATAAGTTACTAAATTATTTTTGTAACAAAAACAAAAAATCCATTTTCCTAAGTATCAAAGAAAGTCACCAAAAAAAGTTATTATAACTAGAAAAACATTCAACTTGGTCTAATCAACATATAAACTGTCTCTTTTATTTCAGCTTAATAATACTTAGATAAATTTAAATGACTTTTTGGTTATAAAAAATAATTTAGTGATTTCCTTAGATTTATGTATAATTGAGTGATTTTATACTACAAAAATAATTAAATAAATTTAATACAATAAAATGAAAATTGAGTGACCATCATATAATTAATTCAGATAACGGGAGTACCATTTTCTCTCCAAAATAGCAATTATGTTTTGAATTGTCATGGGTTTTCTTACCTTAAGATATCACTTAAACCTAGTCAATCGAAATGAATTCATAGGTTTCTCACTTTGTTTTGTACCATCCAAATTGAAGAAGAGTTTAAAGACTGAGAATAATATCCTAAAAAATGTTAACTCCATTTGATAAGCTAATGTACATTATCTACAATAGCTAGCTTGCGGCAGAGTAAATACCAAACACTTTCTCGTCGCCGTCGATATTAATTACTCCATTAAACACTCCTTAGTCCTTACAAAACATTAACTTACTACAACTGATTAACTATCTGTACTATCAATACTTCGGTTAACTACATTTTCCCCTTTAAACATACATCAAAGCTATAGTACATTCATTCTCATACATCATTTGTTAATAGTACTTAAACAAACATCCCCATACTAGAGCCTAACATAACAATTTGTAAGGAAAAAAAAAGGATTGAATGTAGAATTATAATTTGAAAACGCCCCAATTTATTTTCTATGTTACTTTAGTGTTTAGAAATTGCCGTGTACTTTATGTGATCATTGGATTAGTAATTACACCCCCGAATAATTACAATGTAAGTAGTGATTATAATGGTCTGTTTATTTGTTACATGCTTAGTTCAATAAGTGTAATTACTCAGATGAACATATAAATTACTTTTAATGTGACAAATATATGTGTATATAGAAAATATTAAAAATAAAAAAAGAGAGAATTTGAAAAGTCAATGGTAATTACATCATGTAATCACCTCTAATTCTTTGTCCCCTCCCCCGTCTCCCTGAAGAATTACTAAACAAGGTAATTGCTCCCCATCAACTACTGTACTACACCAATGATAATTATACTCAATTATATCCAAATTTAATTATCACATGACCTTCCAAACAAACGCTTAATAAAAGGTTTTCAAGCGGGCGCAAATTAATGTCATCAAATATCAGATCTCTTTGTCAACGAATGTGGTGTGTTAATAGTCACTTTGACAATATTTGAGCTGAAGTTAAAGAAAAAAACAAAGAATTGAAAAGGAAAAAAATGTGCCATAATTTGTTCATATTACCTGTTTTCTGCAAGTTATTCAATGCTCAGTACTGAACATTAATGTTCTCTAGGTCAAAAAGGACGACAAACTAGTTACTATATGGCTCTAAAGATGGCCAAGATGTTAACTGGAACCAACAATCCATTTCTTATCATTGTCTTTTCTTCTTTTTCTTTTAAGGGTTGAAAAACACATTAAAGTCTATTCTCTTGTATGACAGCCAAAAGCAAGTGAACAAAAGTGCCAACAAAGACATCTCATTCAAAATCAAAAGATATTGTCCCCCAACTTACCTTCCACATTCTTTACCTTTTCCCCCCTTTTTGTTTGTGCGTTTTGAATCTAATTGCATCCCAAATTGTTCTTTAATCTTCTAATATCCTCACCTTTTGCACCTCTTAATACTCCTAAATCCCGATCCTTGCCTTTTTGGCTACTGTTTTTATCCTTTTCTTTTTTGCCTTTTATTTTTTGCTTCTGTTTTATTATGTTTGTCCCCACCAACTTATGAATATCAGTACAATAGTTAGATGAGAAAATGCAACTCACATGGAGCAACTCTTTTCACTTATGGTAAATCTTGGCAGCTGTGCTTCCATCGCACTAAAGCCATGCGAATTAAAATAAAACAAGGAAATAGCCTCTTTTCATTTTTTAACCATCCAAACTAACCTTATTAAGTTCAATATGGTATAAATAGATACATATATTGAGTTCTAACAAAAAATCAAGCCCGTTCTTGTTTTTATGAGGGGCGGAATAAAATGTGTGAGAATTTCTAACAATTTAAGTCGTTAGATGAGGTAGTTCACACAATTTAATAATAAGAACTAATTATGCCTTCTTAAAAAAGGGTTAAGGAAATTACAAAACATTGAGAAATATATTGTTTAATGTGACTATCGCAATGCGTTTTCTCTGCTTTGAAATAATTGTTTGGTGGACTGGTGGGGTAAGTGATCAATGTGTGAAATGAAACAGATACATATTTTTGTAATTATTGGTTTGATATAAAATATGAGTGAATATAAATTTTCACCACAAAAAGGAAACACCTGTCTGCTTGTTCGTCGTTGTGTTGTGACTTGGTCAATATAAGTATCCATGAACTGTCCAATAATTTTATCTTTTATAAATAAATAGTGTTCCGACATTCACGGTATTTCAATGAGAAAGATTGACTAAATCGATGAATTAATTTATCATTTCGGAATAAATTGCTAGAGCTTTGTGTTTAGTTTTAAAATAATGAAAGGGAAATTAAAAAGAGAGAAAAAACCAAGTCATGATTATTTTAAAGTGGGTAAAGAAAGCACATGCAAGGCTTCTTGTGGATGTCTTTTCTTCCACCACAAAGCACAAAGTGAACTTAGGACCCGTTTGGCCGAATTTTTCACTTTTTTCCGAAAAATTATTTCATTTTATTTGGAATTTAATGTTTGGCCATGAAAATTTTAAATACAACTTGAAGTTATATTTGGAATTTGAAAAACATCAAAAATGTTGTTTTCACTTTTTCCACTTTCAATACATTCAAACAACCAAATATTCTTTGCAAAAACTATAACCAAACCTAACTCCATCTTCAAATCCAACTTCAAAATTCCAAATAAAGTGAAAAATATTTGATTTCCATTGCCAAACGCCTACTTAGATTTAATCCTATTTTCAAAATTAATTTCCCATCCATGAACCCATGTCTTCATTTTTGTAACTTAAACATAAGGTTTTTGACTCGTAAGTTAATCATTAGTTCATAAATAATCATTAGCAGCTCCAAATCACTTGATTTATTGATTGTATTATAAAAACTCTTAGCAGAGAAGCCATATGATTATAGTTTACTTTCAAACTCTTGAATTTCTACTAATGATTTTCTATTAAACATTCTTAATAGGTTGAATATATTGATAACCCCTTAAACTTATCGAGAAGTTCAATTTAGACATTCGAATTACGGCCTATTCGCTTGAATTCCTGAACGCATAATAAAGTAGACATTTGGAAAAGCTTCTGCACTTGTCCAGATAAGAGAGTCACCTAAAATATGTCACATTCTTTAATGACACGCATTTAAGAGCCTTATTAAAATTTGAGTCATAAATGTCTAATATGACCATTTTATCATGTGTTCGAATCTTTAAATTGAAACATAACATAGTTCAATCGTTCGAATAAATTTGCCCCATTCAAATAATGCACAAGCAAAATTGGCCCCTTTTCTCTAGTTTTGGAACAACTTTTAGTAAGAAGGATATTTTTGAGTTATTTACCTAGTTGGAGGACATTTTTGAACCAAAAATGTAAGATATTTTTGAGCCAAAAACGCAGTCTGATTCTCCCTGACCTTTGTTTGTCTCGGGTTGGAAAAATTATTATAATTTGGACAAATCTGGCCCATTTCAAATAGTTCAAAGGTATTTTTATCCTTTCCTTTTTATTTTTTATTTTTAATTGAATCGTTTTAACTAGTGTCCTTCTGATAGACCTCGAAATTGAGAAACAAAACTAAAAAGAGACCAACTCTTCTAACGAGGTCAAACAAATAATACTTGCAAATCTAACCCCTAGAAAATTTCCAGTGGCCGACAACATTTTACTCCTTCCAGATGTGAACAAAATCCACTCTTTCCCCAAATCTTGATTATTTTTCAACACACCCGTCTCTTTCTTTGTTTTGAAAAAATGTAGCACAATATAGAGTAAGAAATTCCATTTCATATGGTCATGGACAAAGAAAACTGAAATCATAACAGCCTGTTATTTCAGGTATTTGGTATTCAATGGTATAACTAATCCAAATTCGTGCAATGTAGGATTAGTTAACGAAGAAGCGCATACTATTAATAGATTTCTTCATTCCCACAGCTCCAATGCAAAACCTTTGATCAAAAGTGATCTTATCCCATCGCACTACGCCCTAAAGTGGTAATAAGTTCTTAACATTAATGCTATAAAATCAAGAAGTTGAAAAGATAATCCAGGATGAACAAGTAGACACTAGTTTACTTTTAATACTCATTCCGTGATTTGTTTTTATGAAAGTTTTTATTTCCTCAGAATAAATTGCCTACCATCTTTACCTTTAAGGTACAAAATCTCAGCCCCACTATAGTCTATAGCCAGTACCATTAGAAATGGTCCATTAGCTAGTTGTTATTATTCTCAAAAGGGGTTTTAATTTAAATGTAAAGATGGTAAGCAAATTAACATGTGAATAACAAGAACTTAATACTTAACTGAGACAGAGTACTGTTATTGAACATTATACATATGTAACTATAGTGAAGATCGTTCACTAGAGTCTATTAAGGAAATATTTAAAAGACATTTAAATTATCTATCTGATGAGGAACTCTGAGAGTTGAATTTTGTCATTCTCATGACTCCCTAGTCTTCTTGGACAATGGCTCTGGAGAAGAAGTAACTGAAGTAGCCACTGACCATGAGTCATTGGAGTAATCTGAGCTAAATGACACATCCACTACCCCTGTTGGACTCCCTGGCAAATTCCCAAACTTGCGTTTATTTGAATGAAAATCAATGTTGCAAGCCACCTCTTTGATTTGCCTATAACATTCCTCCACCTTGTCCTGTTACATTAACCAGATTTTATTAGAAACATCAACAAATTGGATAACAAGCTCACTCGTTAAAAAGCAAAGGAACTAACCACGGACAAATTATGCAGCCAAACAACAAATAATTGACAATTCTATCAATGGCAAATTCAGGATTTTCACCAAGGGTTTCAAAAGATAAAAAAAAAATAAAAAAAAAAAAACACTCGAAGAAGCCAAGGGAATGCAACATCTAACTGCATATATATTCAGCTATGGATTATCAAAAAAATTCTTTTAGCTATGAGCAATTTAGCGACAGATTAACTACAAGCGGGAATTTAGAGAATAAAATTCTAACCTTGACAATTCCAAGGATGCCCAAAAGTTGATCTTGATACTTCTCACCAATGGAGGGCTGTAGCCTATCAAGAACATGCAACATCGTGGCGGAAGCCATTGCAGAAGGAAGGAAACCAATGAATCTACCATCTGCCATTGCCCAATACCAGTTAGGATATTGCATTCATCTAGGTCCATGTAAAGTTAACAATATAATTAAATAAATAAAAATGTGTTCGGTCTAAATGTTTAAGCTGCTCACCAGTAATTGTGTAGAGAAGCACCTTCTCACATCTCCTCAGAAATTCCAAGCATAAAAAGTTCTTCAATTCAAGCCTCCTAGTGATATAATCAAGAAATGAAAATGGGGTCACTGGATTCATCTTCCACTTAAGTGTAGACAGAACCAACAGCTCCATTCTCTGAACTGTTTTGGATTCAAACACATATCTTGATTCCTCAACCTAAAAAAAAACACCAAATCAGTCAACATGATCAAGAAAACAAGTACTAGAAATATTTACAGGATCCATTTTTTATTTTCTTGGAACATACTTGGAGGTCAAGAAGAAGAGGAACTTCAGTCTCTTCAACTTTTGCAGCAAGTGAAAGGCAAGCCACAGCAACAAGTTGATTCATCCATGGCTTAGAAATTTGAGACTGATCAAAGCTAAAGAGAAACCTATCAAAGTAGTTAACTGCAAGAAATGCAGTTTGAGCAGAGAAAGAGTAATAAGCAGTAGCTTTTAGAATCCATTCAACTGCTTCTCTTCTTGATGAAGTTAAAGATTGGTTTTTTTCTAGCACATTGTAGCTTATTTTATTCTCTGTTTCTTTAGTAAACAGAGAGCTAAGCTCCCCTTCTTCCCATAACAAGTCGTGTAGATTAGGGTTTGATTTATTTTCACTGCAAGAACTCTCAGTGAAAAGATCATCTTCTTCCCAAGTCTCTTCTTCTTCACAGTAAAGAGAATCTAATAAAAATGGGATTTTTTGTTGTTGTTCTTGATGAAAGTGAGTCATTATCTTCTTCTGAGAAGAAGAAGTTTAGTTGTGTTTTCATTTACTTCATACTATTCAACAAACTGAAAAAAAGAAGGTGAAAAATAAGCTCTTTGTTTAGCAGAAGAGCTTGAAGTTTATTTGTTGATAGTGTTGAAGAGAGCAAGAGAAAGAGAGAGTGGAGAAGAGGAAAATGGGGAATAGGGAATGGAGAGACTGGGGGAAAGATTGTGTTTTTATTTTGGGTATCTGGATTGTTTTTGCTTTGTTCTTTAATGAATTTATGGCATTATTATTATTTGTGGAAGAGTATATACAAGGAAATTATGGGATCATGCAGAATAATAACTCGACACGTGAGGTTCGTGCGGGTTACAAATCTGGTTGGGACCCCAATTGCAATAGAGGCCCAATGGAGTATGTAGTTTTATTCTTTTAGCACTAGTAAAACCATCAAAATTATGTGTCGCAAGTATTCGTCCGCTCTTAATCAAAATTCTAAAGTACGAATCTTGAGTATAGAATCACATTGATATAGAGAGTCACTTTTAAAATGATTTTTTTTCAATGAATCCGAATTAGACAAGTCTCAAAATGGATATCAAAAACCGAAAAGAAATCAATTTTTTTTTTAGCACGAGTAATAAAGAGGTGGACCAATTAGTTCTCAATACTCCCATTAATCAGAGTGAGTCAAACCTTTTTATAGCAATCATCATCTCCCATAATAATATTTCATTATAATGGTCATTTTTTTGGAATCAATTTTTCATGTTATGTTATATTGTATATTCTCTATAATATTATTTTGTTGTAGCAGTTAAATGAATATCGGAACGAATGATGTCGTTATAGAGAGGTTTGACTAATTTTGTGTAATATAAGCTAATGCGGACGGAAAAATATATTATTCACTCGTCGTGTTTACACCAAATTACAAAACTTTACGCCCTCCGGTTAAAAAAGAGTGTCCACTTAGTCATTTGCACATCTCTTATGAAAATATAACTCCTAGGCAAAAATAAGTAATTTGACTAAATTATCCCTAATTAAATAGGTATTGCATTTGATCACTTAACACTTAATAAGGGCAAATCTGAAAAAATAAAATTTATTTTTTCTGGTAAGTGTACACTCTTTTTTAACCAAATAAAAAAAGCTAAGTAGACACTCTTTTTAAACTGGAGGGAGTATTATAGTTAAAAGATAAGTTGAAATAAAATATGCATTAATTACCTTAATGTTGACATCCTCCAAGCATCAATGTTTAGTGTAGTGTAGCCAATTTTACAGATGACTAGTTAATATTCATCTCTTAGTTTGTACATGCATGATTCATGCGCGCGGGATTAAAGCTCGATCCTTAATTAAAGATCCAGATTCATTATACGCGGCATGGGCAAATTATAATATAACCGATCTTGACCTAGAACAAATAAAGGTCATTAACCTATACGTACAATTAGCCTAAGTTAACTATGAAATTAGACATAATCAATTAGCCCAAACTTAAATGTCATGACCGGCAATGATATGCTGGACAAATATCAAGTTAATATAGAATTTAAGTACAACATTAGCGTAGTGTCTAGCCGAACATATGATACTCTTTATACCTAAATTAAGGTTCACGTCGAGAAAAACTCATTAAAAATGTGAATATTCATTGAAACATCTGATTAATGAATGAATTTTTACATCTAACTACACCCCTAGCAATGGTAGACAAAATCTAATAATTGGGTTCAATTAAATCTAATAATTGAAATAGAGCATACATAGATATATCTGAAATTTACTAAATAAACAAATACTAAGTATTACTTATATTAAATCTAAGATTTCAAAATACAATAGATTCCATGGTAAAACATAAAGATCGACCATTAAGTTTTAAATTCAGAGTCCATCTCTGCCCCTGTGTGTCATATAACCTACAACTAACTAAAAGAACTATATATTCAAAAACATAGAGCATGTATGATGTGTATGTTAAAGTGGGTTAGAATCTAATTTGGTTGGGGAATGAACTAGCTTTTGAGTTTAAGTTAAACTCAAGGGTCATATCTTTTTATGATATCAGAACTAGGTCTCTCCTATTTGTTTCCCCAAATTATATTTTCCGCCTCTAGTTGACCCTTGGCGTAAAGAGGGTGTTAGAGTTGATTAGATTCCACATTTGCTTATATGAATTTGGACAATCCCCTCTCATGAGCTAGTATTCGGGAATGAGTTAGACCCCAAAACCATAAATTTACCGTATGTAGTGGATTGCTATAAACATCTAACACGGGTAAATATTTTCCCTCGAATAGTTTACTGAAACACATAAAGTAAAGCAAAGGAAAAACGAAAGTAAAAACTGGGACCAAAGGGAACAGTTGACTAGTGAATGCAAGAGAGCGGGGCAGGCGCTGTAAAGTTTGCATCAGAAATGACAAAAATTACAGCTTCAACAGAAAAGTGCATCTTGCCATTTGCCAACTACTACTTCGACTTCTCATTGCATCATTAATTTATCATTACCTGCACTTAATTCTCCATATTTCTCCTTTTTAATTAACTAAATTCTTTTTTTTTATCTCTTATAAAAAGAAAAGTGGTGTAAGTACTTTATCTTACTGATATTTTCAAAGTACTTTATACGATGGTGGAATAGTCATATATACCTTCAGATCTCTTCTTTTACCAAAGTGTATAAAAGGAAGAAAAAACCCATACACTAAAGAAAAGAAAAGCAGCCAAAAGTTGCTCTGCGTGCCTATTTTAGCTTTCAAGAGTAGACTCTCTATATCACTCACCATCACTCCCAAAGTCCAAACACCATTTTCGATAATACCCAAAAACAAAAGTAAAAGTAAATTCCATACGCTTTAATCCATCCCTCCTCCCATTTGCCTTAGTTTAGCATTTTTCGTTGATCCTTTTTCTCATGCAATGCTTCATAATTCATTAAGAAAAATAAGCGAGTCTAATTTAACTCCAAAGCTTAAATAACTCGTGCAATAAAAAAGATTCAAGATCATATTTGGCCTCTCTCATCCACCATCAACGCGAGAATCCAATACTCATCACCACCAAGTCTAATGAGATTATAATAGTTGACTTTCTCGTTAAGGATTGATTACATTAGACAGTGCTATTATCTCATCAAAAGATAATATTTTTATTTATTTTATTAGTATATCTTTAGCACGTCATCGTGTGCCGGCTTGGTAGTTTTAGCTGGTCAATCACTTGAAAATTCTCTTTGGGGATTAATGTTAAGTGAGACTTGAATATAAAATCTCTATATTTTCTGATATCATGCATGTTACTCTACTTATCACCCTTAACATGTCTTCTAAGATGCTGAGTCGATCGTAGATTCTCTCGAGCGTTATGGTATACTCTACTTATTCCCTTATGTCAGTTTGAAGTTCGATGATTCATCAGGAAGAACACCCTTCTAATTTGTAGTTTAGACTAGTGTATTGCATCATCAATTTTAAGGCTAATAAGTACACTTCTAATTTTTTCTTGAGATGTACTATGGGGAATTTAGAAGTAGAATCCTTGTATACCATTAATCCACGGCAATATTCAAGACTCCATTAATTTTGCTTACAAAACGAAGCAACCTTTTAATCTAACATTGTCATTTAGTAGGCGTTTGGCCATAGAAACATTTGGCATTTTTGAAGTTGGAGTTGTGTTTGGTCATAGTTTTTGCAAATAATATTTGATTGTTGAAATGTACTTTTCCTAAAAAAAAAAATGATTTATACCCCCCAATTTCTAAAATTTAATAAAACCACCCAAAGCAATTAATAAACATAACTAGTGCAAGAAATATAGCAATTATACTTAAGATCGGCTTATGGAGTGCTCAAAACTGATGGTTTCTTTCCATCAAAAGGCTGCAACTTGGGAGGCTTACTTGTGCACAAAAAAAATATAGCATCTCTAAATATGATTTTGTTGCAAAATTCTCAACTGCTTCTTTTCTTTTAGAGGCTTTTTAGCACATGATGTCCAATGTTATTGGAGTGAAGAGCAACTGAGCAACATAAGTTGCCTCTGATCAGTGAAAAATGTTGTAAGAACTTTTAAGGTAATAATTGAGCAACAAAAAAATATTTGGGGTAAAAATTGAAAACAAAAAAACAAAAATGAAGGTCCAAAACAGAAAATGAAAAAAGTGAAAATAAAGTTTTGATTATTTTTCAAATTCTGCTGTATTTTTAAAATTTTTATGACTAAAATGAAAAAAATAAAAGAAAAAAGTGAATAATTCTCGTGGCCAAACGGGTGTTTAGGATTTGTCTGGTATAATGTCAAGTGTAGAATGCCACCAAGCAAATTTAGAAGGTATTCCAGTTTCCCAATGCCTTTGTTTACTGTCTCTGTCTCTGGGACTTCTTTTTTGTACGAATAAAGCTGAAAGTATATAGCCTATGAGTAAGTAGAGTTGTAGGGATAATAGAACAAGAGAGCATATTTTAGAAACAGAATAAAGGAGGGCAAACGGGTAGATGTATTTGCCAGAAATATACGTATACTTGAATTAACTGCAGAGACATAATAAATGTAATCCCTCTATTTCAATTTATATGAAGTTATATTCTTTTTAATTCGTGTCAAAATGAATGACCTTTTTCCTATTTTGAAAATAAATTCACTTTATGAAATTATTCTGATCATGCAAAATATTCAAAACATTATTTTGAATCACAAGCTTTAAGTCTTCACTCTTTCTTAAATGTCGTCTTCCAGTCAAATGAGTTCACATAAATTGAAACGGAGAGAGTATATGTTTTGTGGCAGGGGCGGATGTAACATGTAAACTACTCCCTCTGTCCCAATTTATGTGACACCATTTCCTTTTTATCTGTCCCAAAAAGAACGTCATATTTCTATAGTTAAAACAATTTAACTTTATGAGATGATTTACAGTCACACATTTATATAAGGTTTGTTTTGGACCACTCATTTCAAAAGTGTTTTTTTTAAAAAAAATTGCGTGTTAAATCAAATGGTGCTACATTAATTAAGACGAAGGGAGTAGTTGATTTGGTCGAACTCACCATATATAAGAAAATTTACTTCTTTCGTTCTCAATGTATGTGGCTATGTGATGCACTTTTTTTTAGTTTATCCAAAAATATTGATATCTTTCTATACATATTGAGAAATTGTTTAACTTTAAACTCTATATTTTACTTTGATGAGATGATTAATAGCTAAACGAATATCTATAATTTATTTTAGATCATAAATTTAACAAGTTTTTGTTAAATTCTATGTCCAATCAAAGACATTCTATACGTAAGAGTAAAAGAGTATTAAATATATATAAATATCAAATTTTAAATCCAGTAACTCAAATAATAATTAATTTAATAATATTTAAACTAATAGGGAGCGAGTAATTTTAAATCTTGAATTGCTGCAGTGGGAATTGTTGTTTTGATGATGGTAGAGATAGGGTTTCTGCTATGATTAGTTGCTTTCTTTCTTTACCTTTGCTTTTATTAACTTTTCTTCTTCCCTTCCTTTCCCTCCTCTCTTCCAAAAGGCTCATTCTCCGAGGACTTTGACTAGCTGGAGAACCCCGGACATTAAATAAACGGAGTACTATCAAGCAATACAACAAAGAAAAAGAAAGAAAGAGGGACCAAATAGCTAAACGGTGACAGGTTTAGAGTTTAAACGCTATACATTCTGAATATTAGATTAGAAACATATAAATCTGATCTCTAAACATTGAATTGATCTCGAAGCTTGCAAACTCATTGTTGGATTCGTCACTAATATAGCTAAATTATTACTAGTAGTATCATTTAACCAACAAACACAAACAGTTTTTGGTAGTTTTAGTTTTCAACCTTTTGTTTATCATGACAAAGGGTCAAAAATTGTGTACATAGAGTGTATAGAGAACTAGTCCCTGGTAGAAATTCCACGTTCACTATTTACTATGACTTCCCCCCGTGTCCTTCTCCCCACACCCAGCTCGTACTTTGTAACGGAAGTTATACATGCATGCACCAAGCATAAAGTAGTGTGTTGTTATACGTAGAAACTAGATAGAATATTATAGTTACATTGACACTAGTGGTAGTTTTTTTGGTTTACTGTTCTACCGGTATATATCCGAAACTTACATTTGGAAAGATAATTTATCTTTAAAGGAATAGAAAAAAACTCAAATAAAGATAATTTCTATATATATATATATATATATATATATATATGATTAATAATGAAAAACTTGATATCATCCGGTAGTTGCAGTTATTGTGAATGGATAGCATAGAAAATCAGAGAATTTGATTTGTAGGAAGCTAGGAATAATTTATGATGATATAACGGGGAGTTTTGGGTGAAACATGATGCAGGTAAGGACCAGTTTGCAAATGAATGGAGTTAATTAAATGCAGTGTGATAAGTACTGTAATTTTAAAGGGGTCCAGTCCCAAATGGTTAGGTCACTGGCATGGACTGCAATGAACTGTGAACCAATGGTTAAAACCTGAGGTTCGTGATACATAGGTTGAAAAATTGTATCAAACAAGATGTTAATAATATCAAAATTAATACACGTATTATTTTCTCTAATATAACCTACCAAACAACTCCAAATGTGTTAAGTTAGAAATTGATCATCCCAACTTAGGATTTTTATTCTTATAAACACTTTTGGTTTGGACAAGCATTTACGATTTTATCTCTAGTATCTTTTGCAATCTCCAAAATCTATTCCTAAAACATTAAAACAATTAATTTCGTGTACTTTGGTTCTTGATATTGAAATTCGACCAGATGGTACCCGTCAATATGGTGACAATATTTATTGTGACCTACGTTTTATATCATATCTCCAGTTGTCTTTTCATCAATGTTATGGAGTAGTTTTTATCACTCTTTTAGTGTTTTTCGCCTCTATTTATCAGATTACTTATATTAACTGTTTTAATGTTTGTTTCTTCAAATTATTGCTTATGATTGACGAGTTAATTTACTCCAGAATCCTTAGAAATCTTACAACTGTCGTCTGTCGCAGCTGTTCTTGATCGTGTGGCATAAATTTGGTAGTCAAACTGCCAAAGGCAGGTGATCAGACTTCAATCTTGGCATCATAAAGTAGTGAAATAGCGCTCATATATAGCATTAAGAAATTAATTTATATACATTGACCATACGAAAGAGTTCTTACACTGCAAATATACTTTAATGTTGTAGACTTAAACCCTGTCATCTCCTAGCATAATAGGAAATAACTTTGTTCATATAGGCGAGATTGGACATATAAGAATAAGTCGCCTAATATTTTGCCTCCGCTAGAATTTGAAATTTATTTATTTTCGGGGCTACTAATTTCATGCTTTGGAGTTGATTAATCATAATTATCTTTTAGATAATTTAATTCTGCAAAAATTATTTTACACTAACAGCGTAAAGTTAAATTTCTAATTGCGAACTCAACTTCTTCAATCTTTTTTTCCACCATAATGTTTACAGATAGAATGTACTCAAAACAGCAGCCTATACATAGACCAAAAAACTCATAGGGACGACGCCCTACAATACCTCAATTATAATGCATGGCCATTTATATTACCTACTCTCGATGAGCTGATGGGACCGATCGATCAAAATCCATTGTCCCATCGCTATGAAATTTCTTGTCTCAAAAGAACTCTGTTTCTAAAATGAAAATGACACATTTCACTGACTAGTCTTTGATAGCAAGAATTAGGGGTGGTACGGCATATACCGATTATCATATCGAAATCGAAATTTTTTATATCGTGATTTCGGTATTATGGTATTTGATACGATATTTAGTATGCATTTTTAAAAAGTTTGGTATTTGATACGATATTCGGTATTTATGAAGAAAATACCGAATATTTATATTCCATATAGTTACTTATACAATTCTATATATATATATATATATATATATATATATATATATATATATATATATATATATATATATAATACTAACAAATATATAATTAATATTAGTATAAACTAATTGTTTAGACGTTGGAATTACTTGTACTTTCTTTTGAATATACATGTGTAAGATATTAGTATGACATAACTTATTGAAATGCCCCTTTTGTATAATGAAATATATATATCTTGATTGAAATGCCCTTTTTGTGTAATTGATTAACGAAGGGCATTGCTTGTATTTTCTTTTGAATTTTTACACGTGTAAGGTGTTAGTATAATATAATTGAGACGTTTTAATAAATAAGTCATAATTCTTTATTATATGTATATATGTAAGTCGAGTCGAACAAACTATGGTTTACCGAATTATTATCATACGCAAAATACTGAAACCGAACTTAAAAATACCGAACCATACCAAATTAATTTGGTATGGTAATGGTATAGTATTTTTAAATACCGAAATTACCGAACCTAAGTTTCAAATACCGTACCATGCCCACCCCTAGTTAGAATACAGAGCGTCGACAAATATAAACAGTAAACTCCACACGTAATTTTTAAAAAAAAATTAGAACAAAATTGTTATATTTATATATGACATGAAAAGTATCATAAATTATACTCGTATTATAGAAAATCATAGTAGAAGAAAATTATTTAACTCTACAACTATAAGAAAATTATTTAACTCTCCAAATAATACTATATTCCTCCTAATTTTTTGATAACATAAAAAAGGGTATAAGCTCTGTCCCTTCCGATATATGAGACTTTAGTAAAATAATACAAGGAAATTAGTCCTGAGTATGGTTCACACGAGCCTAGTATTTTTTATCTAGATAGTTTATCTATTTAAAATTTATTAAGCATTGAACTGTAAAACTAATTATTGTAATATCAACTGAAATCGATTTACAAATGCATAACCATCAAAGTTGGAATCTAACTATGGATATATATTGGGTATAAAGGAGCAGAATATTCGGAAGAGATACGTGTTTGTCTCTCTCAAAGATCCTATAAAGATATACACAGAAGATTTTGAAAAGAAGAAAGAAGTGGTCGATAGATTTCCTTGAATATCCAGCTGGATGGATTGATCACATGGCTTGTGGACTTTGGACCCATTGCACCGAATCAAATACTTGCATTATAACACCTGCTTTAAAAGTTAAAACCCTATCATTGTCATTAATAATCTAAACATAAATTGCTAGTTGATGTTACCACTAACTAGATTAAGAGGATACAACTTAGAAGCTTAGAGCTCAGCAATGAGGCAAAAAGGTAAAAGCACTGACATTTTACCAAATGGTGAACTGTTTAATAAGGTAAAGCCAGGTCTTTGAGTCACCCTCTTGTTTGAGTCTAGTTTAGCAAAGACCGCTATTATTTTTTCTAGTTAAAATTCTATATTAAAACATCTTTATAGCTTGAAAATTTACTAAATTTCTAGTTAAAACGCACAAAGGGAACTCATAATAGCTAACGCAGCACGTGAAACTATGGGAAATCAAGATTCAAATATCAGCATAGATAAAATGCTAAGTAATTCTTCCAACTATCTAATTATCTGTGGACAGAGTTATGTGATGCTCCTGTTGGTGGAGAATACTCCCTCTGTCCCCATTTATTTAACACTATTTGCTTATTTAGTCTGTCAAAAAAGAATGATATCTTATATTTAAAAATAATTTACCTTTAACCTTTTATTTATACTTAACTATCGTCACTGAATTTTTAACTTGTTTGAATCACAAATTTCAAAGGTCTTTATTTCTTTCTTTTGTAAACTTCATACCTAGTCAAACATTATCATATAAATTGAGACCAAGGGTATAGTTGTTATCCAATAACACACTTGCAAAAATTGGACCGTTCGCCAACATTATTAAAAGAAATGTAGACAACGTTACTTTTGGCAAGCCAAAGTCACCAAAAGAACGACCTAGCAACATGCAAAGCTGGGACTACTTTGACTTACTCGAATTCTACCTCGACCATCACTATGTACTCACAGACCGTGCAGTGGCTACTTTTCTTGATTTTCACACAATACAATTCATAGTTATTAGGCAGAAAAAAGGTAGTATTATCTTTGCCAATCCAAATTGATGCACATGACATGATCCTACGGTCAAAAGTGTAAAAGGCATGCTACCCCTTTTGAAAAATTTGTTTGGAGATGTACAAGTGAGCATGAGTTCGGTGGCAATCATGACACTTCCCTTGCATGATTGAATCTGAGAAACATAATTGCATGTTTGACCATTCCTCCAAAATATACAAACACTTACCATTTTCTATAATGTCAATCACAGCGAGCACTTCGACTATTCTATTGGGTACCTGCTACCTATCACCAGCACAACTTGCTATCTAGCACCTTCATTACTTGGCAAAATAAATACAAGTTGCTAGTCTTAGCTACAAGGTCCGCATGCAAGTTTTTACTTGTGTACACCAACTATGCCAGGTAATGTGCCTTCAGAAATTAAAGAAGATAGAGACAGAGATTCATCAAAAGAAGTGACAGTCAACATTACAAGCAAATCCAACTAATTACTATGGAATAATACTCTTTATCAACGTTTATTTCCATCAACTTTCTTCTTCCACTAAATAAAACTTGAAATGCTGGTCAACTAATATCTACCACATTGACTAAAGGTATCAGAAAGTCATTTGTTGTCATTGAATCCATGAACACCTTTAGCCGCACATCAAGCATTCATAAGATCCGTCATTTTCTTGTTCCTTCAAGGACAAAGACCCACCATGAGGGCTCTACATGCCAACAGCTTCCAGCTTTAGTATTTATGTGAGGCGAGGCTTTCCAATACAAACTCAGCTACCGCGTTTGAAGTGTTCTTTTATGAATTTTTCGGCATAAGAAGGGTACTTATCTCGAATGTACTGTCTCAGACACTTCTGGTAGGAAAAGTCTATCCATCCACCGTCTGTTCTTACGACAAAGAGACACCTTGACCGTTTGAACTGGGGATGCCGATCAACCTACAAAATAGAGGCTATTAGTCAACTCAATAACACACAATTAATCACCAGCTACATAAGTCTTGACTCTTTACATGGTACTTAGGTTAAGAACCAGCAAACAGATTAACAAGAAGTACTGTAATGATCAATGAGTAGGTCAACATTTTCCCTCAAATATTAAAAATAGTTTGCCCAATTTAAAATAAGTTGGAATACTCAGGAAAGCTTCAAAGACATGCTTCCTTTTCTATTAAGTGGATTATAGTTTTGCAAAGGCTGTCTACTTTGGATACAAGGGAAGGCTGTTATTCACAAAGGAAGACACTCTTCCACTTCAGTAGATCCAATAGTTCAGACTGACCTGTCATATGCTATTTGCCGGATGGAGTGAGTAGTCAATGGACAAATATAGTTTGAGATGAGAACTCCAAACACATTAATTAACATAATTTACAATGCAGCACGATGACAAAAGGCTAAACTAACAAACTAAAAGAAGTTTTCAATCTCTACCAAGAGATTCCAGTCGCTTGAAAAGAAGCTTAATTAAAAAATATTAATAAGATCAAGCAACCAAAGTATCATCAAACTATGTGACCAACCATAATTGAGTCGAGGCCAGATCCAATTTTATCTTCAGAATGGGGATGATAAGCAAGAAGCTTGTCTACCACTATTTTCTCATCTTCTGCTGTCAGACGTTCTCCGTCCATATACCTGGGAATGAAGAGAAAAAGGATAATGACATAGCACTATAATGAAGTCTTTGCAGAATGCAGACAAGAAAGATACAGATTTACATAATCTTATAGAAGATTACGTGCAAAAATTTCCTTCAAGAAGACAGAAACCTAAAAAAATATAAAAAAGAAAACCAGTCCATACCTATGTAACTATATTGTGAATTTATAGACATTTTAAAGAAAGCAACTTTGACAGAAAATTTCCAGGTAATACCAACATGTTCCATAACAATGATATTTCTATTTTTGGAGAGAACATCTATCTTCAACTTGGCACTAACCACAAAAAAACATGTTCGGCAGATTACCCAACACAAAGTTTTGATGAAAAACAACAAAACAAAAATAAATCTAGGCCAGGAGGATAACAAATCAAATGAGCTATCAACAAATGAAGTCCTATTTATTTATGTTTTTAATGAATCAGTTCAACTGTTGTATTTTGAACTGAAACTCAATTAAAGTGTACAATAGTGGCAGAGGGAAGCAAGTTATCACTGAGGAAGAAGGATTATTCAGTTATAGTAAGCTAGATAGCACTTTCTATAGTAGTTACTACCGAAAAAGGTAAATTGATAATGACTAAAGAGTGCTTATTGAAATGATATTCTTGAAAATTCTACTCTTCCCAATTAAGTCTTCAGACTTATTTAAACCATTATTTTCTATCGCTATACACCAGAAAGTAAAGAAGAAACATCAAACCTTGGCGTAGGAAGTCACACAATACAAAAGAAACACAACGAGAAGCCAATTTAAAGAAAGTTAGTTTTTCTTGTACCAGTTACAAGTGTAGGATTTTACCTCAAAGCTTTATGACGTTATTTCAATAAATTTGCGGTTTGGGGGTACTTCTTTCTAATTTCCATGCTTTCTATAGCAAGCTAAATCCTGAAAGACGGCTGAAACCTATTCCTTTTCTCAGTAAAGCTATCAGTATTGGATATTGGAATGTTCTTTAGTGCATGAGAAATCTCATAGTTTACTGCTCTGTTACGTTGAATAATCATCAAAGGATGCGATCAAAATCTAAGAGTTCAACTCGCAGACGTAGAACCTCGTCAAATTTGTTGACTCACCGAGTTCGGTGATCCTGTTCAAGTATTAACGAAAATGTGCAACAGTTTGAGGTACAGGCTATATAAGAAGAATGGAGAGGGAGTAAGAAGAAAGAGCATTTGCGTCTTTCTTAATTAGAAAAAGGAATGAGAGAGCAAGCTGGTTGAGTATATTTGTGGAGATGCCTGCTTTGTACAAAAATAGCCTACCTATAATACATAATCAATTACTGGACAGATTGGCAGCCCGACTTGTACGTAATGAAAATATAGATCAAGGCAAATTCAATCCTTTTTTTTTTTTTTTTCTGTTCAAAAAAGGAGTTAGTTACTTAGCTGGGGAATTTGCCTTGATCTGTATTTTCATTACGTACAAGTCGGGCTGCCAATCTGTCTAGTAATTGATTATGTATTATAGGTAGGCTATTTTTGTACAAAGCAGGCATCTCCACAAATATACTTAACCAGCTTGCTCTCTCATCCATCCTATGTACCTATGCTTCTATTTGCTTCATAAGTTGCAATATTTTCAGAAACTTCTAAGTTCAAAATAATTTGTAATTTTCTCCTCAGGCAGGTTTTGTAAACTAAGTGAATACCATCAGGAAAAGAATTTTTCTCACATGATTCCTGGATCTTGAAGTTAACAATAAAGTGCAAAACATCGTCAAATCAAAACTCATATACTTTTGCTCTTCTTTTGAGCCTCATCTCTCATATACATGACCCATGATGATCTAGCAACTATAGCATCCAAATATCCTTGCATGCCACAGGACAAATCTAAGAATCTTGGTTTGTTCATTTCCTTGTGAATACTAGATTCCCTTATGGAAAGAGTTGCTACATCGATCCTATATTTTCCTTGACGTGTCCGTGTTACACAGGTGGTATAATGGATGTAGGTCTTTCATGCGGATTCTTCAAAGTACCCTAAACCGTTAACAAACTTGCATACATTTAACCATCAGCTACATCCATGTAGCATGACAAAGGAGTATTTTCTTGAATGAGGAACTTGAGTAAGACGTAACAATGATAATCCTATAGCTCAATTCAGACCTAATATGAAATAGACTGAAAGGGTCAGAAAAATATGGTAAGTTGGTAGAGAAAAGATGGATCGTAGAAAATATTACGTCTCACGCATAGCAAGAGAAGCTGTAGTCAAAGAAAAAACGTTAAGCCTGGTTTAAGCCTGGTTGACATCATTCTAATTTTGTGAAAATAAGTTGCAGAATAAGAGTATATTCTATCCACCTAGACTGTCCGAGAACAACCTGAATAAGAGAGGTTACACAAGGAATCTAAGTCAAAAACACACTTTTACCTATTAAGTACAAAATGAAAGCTTGGAGTACTATTAAGCTCTGGTAGCACCCTTATGCCTCAAGAATGACAACTAAACCATAAGATAATTATTAATTACTCAAACCGATGACAAATCTAGCAGCAAGGATACTGAGAAACTCTTCTAAGACTAGTTGGAATTATAAGATCATAAAAACTAAAACATACTAGACTTTCAAACAACAACATATCCAGTGTAATCCCACAGTGGGGTCTGGGGAGGCTAGGATGTATGGAGACCTTACCTCTACCTTTTGTGGGGCAGAGAGGCTGCTTCAAACAACCTTTAAAATTAATACTATAAGAGACAAGAAGTAAACTTGTCCATCATATTACACCTAAATTGCCTGTTAGAGATCCTTTTTTTTTTTTTTTTTTTTTTTGAGAATGGTAACAGTCCGTCAGAGATAGTTATTTATCAGAACATCTTATAGAGATATTACACCTAAACTTTTTTCTTTTGATTGGTAAAAGCATTCTATCAAAGAGCAGCAAACTGCTCAAAATGTCTAGCATGGCCTCTGTGAGATATATCCCTAAACGTGCTCATCATCTTTTTGATTAAGCAAGTCTCTTTGAATAATCCCGGGGGTGCACGGGCCCTCGGCAAGGAGCATGGCCCTCGTAAATTGTTTGAGATATATGAGACCTTGAAAGGTGCGAGGGTTTCATCATCTTTAAGATTTATATTCTTCTTCGTTTTAAAAAAACAAAAATATTTAAGAGTTAGTTACATCTATCTTACTTCACGCTGTTCATATTAAATTAAATCTATCTATACAGAAGCATTTTTCTTCTTTGTCCAATTTCATTCCACATCAACAATCACCATTCGCGTGCCCTGCTCATTATGTAACCATTATTGGACCAACACTATCACTAAGAACTCCACATCAGAGTTTGGTGAGTTTCAACTGTATCATGACTCGGGGACTTCAGACATTTTTTTTTAATCATCGTGGTGTCCGGGTCAGCTTGAGCACCTCGACTAATTTCACAGGATAACTTCTACCTCACACCAGCACAGGTACGGAGGAACTTTTTCACCAAGGCTTGGGAAAAATGGAAAGAAACCGCTTAGTGCTTTTACTTCCGCTGAGAATTGAACCTAAGACCTCATGGTTTTCAACCACTTCATTTACCACTAGGCCAAACGCTTGGGTGTAAAGGTGACTTTAGACATGTTAACCATATTTCTCTCAGCGGGGTACTATGCGTAGGTCGCTCATTTCCCAATACATGACCAACAATAGACATATTTACCTTAACTCTGAATTTGCTGGGTATGAAATTTTAAGATATGAGGCAAAACACATTGAGACAGGCATGAGATGAATGGTGAGTTTATGCCACAACACATGGGGGCCTTAGGCCAATTATGTCCTTCCCTGAGCCCCTAATTTTTATTTACCCCTTCCAAATCTTGAACTGAAAGACTATACAATAAAACTGTTGCTGAAAATAACTTATTCTGATTATCAGCCGACATTGTACATACACTATCCATTCAGCTGGTATCAAGAGACATAATTACATTAATTTGTCATCTGGAGGAAATGGGACTATAGATCACAAGTACAACTTACCAGCCATGACGTAGGATGCATGTGTGCAAAATACACACTTTTTTACATCAACTTTGAACAAAAATTTGTTAATGTTTGTAATCAGATATGTTTAGTTTTTTTCTTGTGAACGGAATAGATGCTTGTGTTTTTTCTTGAACAGAAAGTTGTTGATTGCTTATTGTCTCGCCATTGTTTTTGGGAGATTCTGAAGCCAGCGTCTACACATTCATCTATCCAATTAACATGGCAAGGAATTACAGGTGAATTTGTCTAAGCTTTTGTGACTCTTTGGGTGTTAAAACAACTTACTGGCTGGCCCAATCTTAGACCGCCTGTGAGCTATATCAAACTCAATACGGACGCAGCAGTCCCTCACAGGAAGCATGGGTATGGTGGTGTCTTTTGCGACTCCAGTGGACACTGGCTCTTGGGGTACTCAGGCAACATCCAACAGGCCACCAGTTCCAATATGGAACTATATGGCCTCTTACGAGGACTGCAGCTGGCTCTATAGCGCCAACCCACGCCTTTACTTATCAGCTTTGACGCACAGGAAGTCGTTTCATTAGTAAAATCAACGGCAACACATACTAACAGTTTGTTAAATGACTGCAGGTACATATGCACCAGCTGGCTGATCCAGACATCTCTCATTCATACAGGGAGACCAACTATGTAGCAGATAGTCTAGCAAATTACAGCTGCCAACTGCAAACACGCAACACCATCCACTTTTTTGAAGAACCATCCGACTTCATCATTCCACTGCTACAAGCAGATGCGGATGGCAGAATAGCTTCTCGTAGTATCTATTATAAACCTAGTGAGCCCACCCCACAAAACCAAACACCCTGTTGTTATCACACTATCACAGTCAGATTCCTAGTAGTAGTTCCCAACCTAGTTTATGTGGTGATGTACTAGATGTAAGCCCTCCTCTTGGGGGCTCTGGTAGTAATGCACCTAATAGTAGTAGAAGTAGCTATGTATGTAATCTAACTGCGCCCACCAGGACAGTCCTCCCTGTATGAGTTTTCTTATGTTATTAATAAAATATCTTCGGTACCCCCAAAACAAAAAAAAAAAGCTTAGGCACCTCAAGCTGGAATTCACATAGACTTCTGCTCTTCTTCCTTTGCTGTTTTTTCTTCTATCCACATACCCCCCCTTCCTATTTACAGATCAGCTGCATTTTGACTTGTACATTTTAATCATCAAAGACTAGAAGGATAATACTTTTTCAGGGGCGGCTGAAGGGTAAGGCAAATAAAGACATTGCCTTAGTCTCCCAACTATTAGAAGCCCCAAAAATACTATGTACTATTTTATTATATACATACTCTCACCAGTCCATATCATTTGGTGCTTTTGTCTTTGGCACACCCCTTAAGAAACTACTCTACTCCCTTGGTCCATATTTTGTGGTGCTTTACCTTTTCATTTGTTTTACATAATCAAGAAGGTATTAATTTTATCTTTTCAAATATACACATTCCAAAGAAGTCTTTCTCAATTACAATTTCCAATGAGTATATTAAATAGGATTTACTATTTCTTCAAAGGCATTGAATATGATTATGCCATATTTTTTTTTTTTGGCAATTAAAGGAAATTTTATTAATCACCAAAGTGTATAATTACAAATCAGGGTGGACTAACCAAATCCAAATCCCTCTCAGTGTTCAGATCTCTATGTCTCTTAGCCTGCATATCCTAACTTGTACGACCAGTTCTGCCTAAGCTCCTAAGGAGCTGATATAGCTAAACAAGTGCATATTGTCTCTAGCTCTAATACATAGGTGCAACTTCATCTGATGCAGCATGTGCTCCTTGGTAGTTTCCGTCTGTTGAAAGATTCTTCTGTTCCTTTCCGTCCATATCCCATACACAGCACTGGCCAAGCTAGCTTTTAGGAGTGCTTTCCCAGGATGCTTCCCTTTTGACTTTTGTTTGACCCATTGCCATTCTAGCTCCCACTCTTGTATTCGTCTATCCCAGTGCTGCCAAGTTAGTAGACTGTGCCAAATATCATTTGTGAACCTACATTCAAAGAACAGATGGTTTCTTGTCTCTGGCATGTTATTGCATAACACACAGTCTGCATCCACTGCCATTCCCCAGTTTATCAGTTTGTCCTTGGTCCTCAGTTTTCCATGAAGATTCAGCCAGAGTGTAAAGTTCTGCTTTGGCTCAGCAAAGTTCTGGTAGAGTAAACTATTCCAAGCAACATCCAATACTTCACCCCTCATTCTAGTATAAGCAGTAGCAAGATGAAATTTTTCCTTAATGATCAGGCTATTAGTGTCCCCCAAATCTGGCCAGTACTTTCTCATTTGCATAATCTTCCTTATCATCCAAGCTGCCTGTTTTGGAATCTGCATTGTAAATATGTCTTGCTGCTTGATGTAATAAGTATGGATCCAAGTTATCCACAGCTTATCCTTTTTCTGACTTAATGCCCAAAGTAGTTTGCAGATAGCTACTTGATTCCATATTCTGAGATTTAAAATGTTTAATCCTCCTGCTTTCTTGGGCAAGCATATTTTATCCCACGCCACCAAAGCCTTCTTTGTAACAGTAGCCTCCCCAGCCCACAAGTAACTTCGACAGACTGATTCAATCAGTTTTATCACTTTCTTAGGCATTAGAAACAGTTGAGACCAGAAGGCCTGGACCCCAAATAATACAGTTTTGATCAATTGAAGTCTCCCAGCATAGGAGAGGTATTTGGCCATCCAGCTTGTGATTTTTGTAGTAATCTTGTCTACCAAAGGTTTGCACTGTTGGATAGTTAATCTCTTGGTTGAAAGGGGCACTCCCAAGTATTTGAATGGAAGCTCTCCTTCCTCATATCCCAGTGTCTCCAAAATGGCCTGTTTAGTTGCTATATCCACTCCTCCAAAATACACTTCACTTTTGTTCAAATTTGCTTTCAATCCCGAAGCTTCAGTAAATAAGGCAAACTTGTCCTTTAATAACATCACAGATTGCAAGTCTCCTCTAGCAAACAAAAGCAAGTCATCTGCAAAGCAAAGATGTGTAATTCCTAGCTTCTGGCACCTTGGATGGTAGTTAAAATCAGGGTCTCTGCGTAAGCCATTCAAACATCTATTTAAATACTCCATCAGTAACACAAAAATGTATGGTGACATGGGGTCTCCCTGTCGTAATCCCCTTCGTGCTTTCATTGTATTAGTCATTTCCCCATTCACCATAAATGTGTAGCTGACAGTTTGAATACAGTTCATGATCCATAGTACCATTTTCCTTGGGAATCCCAAACCTTTCAGCATCTGTTCAATGAAGTGCCACTCCACCGAATCATAGGCTTTCTGCAAATCCACTTTTATCATGCACCTAGGAGACAACTGCTTTCTAGTATACCCCTTGACAAGTTCATGGCTCAGTATGATGTTGTCAGAAATTAGTCTCCCTGGGATGAATGCAGACTGGCAGTGTCCCACAATACCATCAATGACCCCTTTTATTCTTTCAGAGATAACTTTGGAAATGATTTTATATATTACGGAGCAACAAGCTATGGGTCTATAATCTTTCATTGTCTCAGGATGGGATTTCTTAGGGACCAGTGTAATTAATGTGTTGTTTGCAGCTCTAAGTAGTTTGTTCTGGTGAAAGAATTCCAGAACTGCTTCATATACATCATGCTGCACAATATGCCATGCCTTCTTGAAAAATAGTGCACTGAATCCATCAATACCTGGGGCTTTATTGTCCTCAATGCCAAACAGAGCTTGTTTTATCTCTTCTCTTGTAATGTTGGTGCACATATCCTGTTGTTGTTGTATGTTCAATGTAGGCCCTTGTCTTAAGATATTTAGGTTCACATCTGGTATCCTGGTTGCAGCAGAACCTAGTAAATCCTTATAGAAGTTGAGAATTTCAGTTTCAATCTCTGTATGCCTCTGTAGTATATTTCCTGTTGAGTCTTTGAGGAGTGAGATGGAATTTGAGCTTGCTCTAGCCTTCATACAGTTGAAAAAATACCTATTATTTCCATCCCCTTCCTTTATCCAATGAGCTTTAGATTTTTGCCTTAACACCTTTTCCTGGATATTCATCCATTTTGTGAATTCACCCATAGCTATCTTCTCTTGTGCCATCAATTCTGGGGTTGGTGATGTTGTAATATGGTTTTGAATTGTTTCAAGCTTCCATCTGAATTCCTCAATTCTACTATCAATGCTTCCCAATCTATCAGTTTTTAGCTTTTTCAGTGGTTCCTTACAGTAATTCAGCTTGCACCATAGCCTATACATAGCAGTACCTTGGACTTGTTGCTGCCAATTTGACTCCACAATGTGCAAAAATTGCTCCTCCTTGGTTAGGATGTTAAGAAATCTAAAAGGTTTCCTGTTAAGATTGCCAGCTCTAGATATAGCAATGTGAATTGGTGAATGGTCAGAAAAATGATTCTCCTGGTATTGTGCAGTGATGGCCCCATATTGTACTACCCATTCAGCATTGCATAAAGCCCTATCTATTTTGCTCCAGATATGCCCATTTGTCCATGTGAAAATTCTTCCTGTTGCTTTCATGTCCGCTAACACCAGTGTATTTACAACATTCTGAAAGTCTCTAGTCTCAGCATCAGCTACTGGATTGCCACCAGTTCGATCTTCACTTGATAGAGGGGAATTAAAGTCCCCACATATGCACCATGGGGTTGTTATAGTTGCTCCCAATCGAAGTAAACCCTCCCATAGCTCTTTCCTTTCTTCAGGATTGTTGCTGCCATATACCACTGTCATAGTGCAGGTAAAATCAGTACTTCTATCAGTGATTAGGCAATGAACATACTGTCCATGGGTTTCCTGTACTGTGACTCCCATTTCTGCTTCTTTCCAAATTACCCATATTCTTCCATTGTTCGCATGAGTATAGTTGTGAATAAACTTCCACCCCTTAGCCATTTTATTTACACAAGCAATGGATTTTTGTTCCTTAACTTTTGTTTCTATCAGCCCAGCCAAACTAACCTTATATTTTTTCAGATACTCCCCCATTTCCCTCTGTTTGAAGGGCTTATTTAGGCCCCTCACATTCCAGAAAATCCACTTCATTGGCAAGTTGGTGGTTCCCCTCCCTCTGGAGGCAATCCCAGTTTCACTGTTACCATAGCACCAGTTACCAATGGGGAGCTTTCCCCTTTATGAGCAGCACCAAAGGACATGCTACCCATACTATCCACATGTGAGCTTGAAGCTCCAGATGATCCTCCAGGTAGTGGTGTCACATATATAGTTGGCAGTGCTGGCCATTCCTCTTTGTTTCCTTCTGGTTGAGTTATTACTTTTTGCTTATCCTTCCCCTCAGTAGCCTCAACTCTCTGGGTGTCCTGCTGAACATTTACTGGCTTGATTACAACCCCTGGTAACTGTACTGGCCCTGGCTTTCCAACCCATTGCTGCACAGGTTTTTCATAACCTTTGTAGCCTCTCTTTTCCCCTTTTTGTGGGTGTTGCATTCGGTTTCCCTTCTTCTGATTTGTAGGCTGCTTTGGATCCTCTTTGCACTCATGCCCATGCTGTATACAATACTTACAGAATAGAGGTTTCCAATCAAATTCCACACCCTGAGTAAACGTTTGTCCATTCTCATCAGTTACTACAATTTCTCTTGGTAGATCCTGAGTAATATCCACATCAACTAGGACCCTAGCAAAGGAGAGATAGGTCTGTTTTTTTGTGCATTCATCTGCAAACATAGGTTCCCCCAATCTGCTAGCTATTTTACTCAAAGGACCAGGCCCCCAGTGATTTAGGGGCAGATTCGGAAATCTTACCCACAATGGCATAGTTCTGGGAAAATCTTGCTGGAAGTCAAAATTTGGGGTCCATGGTGTTAAGATTAGCGGCCTGCTGTTAAGTGTATAAGGTCCGGAGTACAGTATTTCATCCCTGTCCTCTATGCACCGGAATTTCACTATGTAATACCCCTCCTCATGCCAATACACCCTAGGCTCAGCTACACCAGTCCAATTTTTAGCAATGTATTTTTTCATAAAACTAAAAGAAGGTGTTTCCCCCATAACATACAGTATCAAAGCATTTGACCATTCCTTAGTTTGTGCAGCTGTCTCGCTGCTCTCAATTACCACCATTGGTTCCCCATCAACAATAATCGGGGGAATAAAAGAAAGGGGCATACCATTTGCCGCATTCCGATTATTTGCAAACAAACTAGTCCAAGTGCGGGTTTGCCTCATATTTCCCTCCTCCGGTTGTTGAGCTGGCTTTTGCTCCTCTCTAGTTTCCTTTACCGCCATCAATTGCATAGGAGTGACACCCCCAATGGATCTCGTTTCCCTTGGTTTCTCCATTGCAATGGCAGATCCTAATATTGGGTTTTTGCTAGCAGTTGATGTCGGTGTTGCTGCCATATCTGGTGGTGTCAGCTTTGGAATCCCCGAGGTTTTTCCAGTTGACTTCAACGTTGCTTCCCTATTCGGAGTTATAGTACCCTTATTCATCGATTGCTCCTTTCCACCAGAAATCAGAGCTTGTATAGTTTGTAGTGGAGTGTCCTTTGTCGCGATGGCTGCTGGTTCATCCTTCCGAGGCCTTCCTCGACCTCTCTTAGCCATTTCTATTTTTATTTAACCCTCCATGA
The DNA here is from genome assembly GCF_029784015.1 of Lycium ferocissimum. Classification (NCBI taxonomy): domain Eukaryota; kingdom Viridiplantae; phylum Streptophyta; class Magnoliopsida; order Solanales; family Solanaceae; genus Lycium; species Lycium ferocissimum. The sequence goes on along the minus strand of NC_081351.1, from coordinate 32,026,354 downwards.
TTATGCCATATTACTTTCACTTAGAAAGATGCCATAATATTATGTCATACAATTCAAATCCCTATGCTTTTTATGCTTATCAATTTAAAAAGATGAAAATCTAATTAAGGGTAATTTTTTTATTAGTTGCTAGAAGTACTCCCTCCGGTCCATATTATTTGTTGTTTTTGCCTTTTGACACACCCCTTAAGAAAATACTTACTCCTGGACACAGAGAAATTTTTTGACTAAGGGCATCCTGCGCTAGCAGGGTCCATAGAAAGGCGGCACCCAAGGAGTGTGATGTAGATAGCCTGCCTTAATGCAAGCACTAGGGGATGCTTCCAAGGCTTGAACCAGCGACCTATAAGTCACACACAAACAACTTTACCGTTGCTCCAAGGCTCCCCATCAACAATTTTAACAAATTACCCTTAATTAAATTTGCATCTTTCTAAGTTGATAAGTATAAAGAGCATAGGGATTTGAGGTGTCATAATATTATGTGCACCTTTCTAAATTCTAAGTGAAAGTAATATGACATAATATTATGTGCATATCAAATGCCTTTGAAGAAATAGTAAGTGTAACTATTTAATGTACTCAAAGGAAATTGTAATTGAAATAGTTCTTTAGAATGTGTAAATAAGGGTAGATTTGATAGAAAGAAAAAAAATACCTTCTTGATTATGTAAATCACCGCTTATTTTGAACCAAAATGAAAAGGTAAAACATCAAATAATGTGGATCGAAGGGAGTATTTTTTTTATTTTTATTTTTGCAATAAAATGATTTCATTACCAAGTGAAAACAGTTACAACGCAAATAACCTGAGGTTGGACATTGTCCCAACCTTCAAGATGTTCTTATGCTCATCTATGACTTACTACCCTATGTATACCAATTCAGCTGCTGAAACACACTTGCTAGTCTAGGAAATTTTTGACCTCTAAAGACAATTTCTTGCACCAGGTGCCCGATAAGGATCGAAGGGAGTATAATTTATATAATTATTATCAATAAAAGATTTCAAAAGTTTAACGTTATTTTTAATTTGGTTGAGGTTGTATAGATGCGTGAGTAAATAACGGCAAACTTTTTCTCTCATTAAATTAAGCAATGTATTTACCTTCCTCTCCAATTCTATTTCTCCTCCGTTATGTTCACTCATTTCTTTTGCATGTTTTTGACAATTTCACTTTCTAATTTCAACTTGGTTTCTCTGAATCAGCTATTTCATTTTGTCATACTTGGTTCATACATCAGAAAACAAACTTTTGTGTCTCATCTTTTCTAATCGAGAAATTCCTGAGGGCAAGTGGCGCAAGGTTTGAAACTCGGTGTCTCCACTAAAATACCATAGTTTTATCTACGATAGAGTTTGAAAAGGTGACTTGCGCCGAACTCACATGCCACACATTGCGCTCTTACCGCTAGATGAAAGTTCTAACTGTATCTCCATTTTTTTTTTATTTATTTTTTTTTGATGAAGTAAATGATTTCATTGCAGGCATCAAGCAGATGCATAGTAGTTACAAAAGTAAAATAGCAAAAGGGCCAGCTCTCCTTTATATAGCTAGTTAAGGGACAGGGTTCTAACTATATCTTTTGTGTCTCCTTATTGTATGAATTTTACGAATAAGTTTATGACCTTTTAGTATATTTGTCTTTAGGCCACCAACTTCATTGAGCAACCCCTGTAATTTTCCAAACTCTAGAGCCATAGGATAGACTAAAAAAAATAGCCTTGAGAAAAAGCGATAATATCTTGTTGCCCTCCCTGATGAGAGTGCCTCTCACTGTTTTAACGAATTGTTCGATCTCTCTTAGTTGGCTCATAATTTCTATAGGAAAATGAATCAAGTCACACCCTTGTATCACATACTCAACTAAATATTACAGGGTTCCATTTTCACAAACACAAAGCAGGCATGAAGTCACATTCAACCAACAACAAGCTAAAATGAGTAAATTATGAACTAAATAGCCTGATAAACTACTAGGAAAAACAATTCGCTCCTAGTATTTGATAGTTAATGAGTTTTAACATATTAAATTGACATGCATATACAACAACAACAACATACCCTGTATAATCCCATCAGGTGGGGTCCGTGTAGGGTAGAGTGTACACAGACCTTACCGGAGGCTGTTTCTGATAGACCCTCGGCTCAAGAGAAGGTGCTATTAATAATAACAATAATAGCAACATATAATATGATAAATGAAGTGCAAGAAATAATCAAGTTGTATTAGAGATCGAAAAAATAAGCGAATGCACAAAGATAATAATACTCCTAGTACGGAAAAGAAATCCTCGCGGCAAGCAACGTATGCATATATGATATTGTCAAAAAAAAAAAAAAAAATTACTACGTAAACATAATGATTAAAAATGGTATGAATCAAATTTTGAGACGCCCAAAAATGAAAAGATTACCAAGTAAATTCAGAGAGCAGAATTAATTGCAAATTAGTAAAGAAGAAGACAGACCTATCAGAGTGGATAATTTCCTTAGCCAGGAAAATAAGGGGTTCAATATCTTTGAGTATCTGAGTTTCTTGGTCTTTCCATTTTCTGTAATCCGGGTCAGGCCATATCGGGTACTTGGGCGGGTCTTTAGCGGTTAACACGGCAGTAGTCGGGTCCCTATCTGACCCGGCTTCATCGAACGGCTGAGCTGACTCGGAAGCAGTTGAAAAGAGCCGACTCGGAGAAACTAAAAGGGAGCTAGGATAGTGGAGGCGTTGATATTTACAGAAGCGAATGCGGCAAAGAGGTAAACCTCTGAGGAGTAGCGGAGCAGCCATTGTTACACACCCCTTGGATTCTGTCTTCACTCTTCAAGGGTTAAAACTTAGTAGGCGTTTGACCATAATTTTTAAAATTATAATTTTTCATAAAATATAGTTGTAAAAAAGTAAAAAAAAAAAGTAAATTTTTTAAGTTTTTGATATTTCGAAATACAATTTGAAGTTGTATTCGGAATATTTATGGCCAAACGCCCAAAGGAGAAAAAAGTGAAAAAAAATTCCTGAAAAAAGTGAAAAATTTTTATGGCCAAACGGCAAAATTTTTGTCATCAAATAGGTCGATGTGTTTATGATAATTGCTACAAACTCCATCTCAATTTATGCAACACTATCATTTTTTTTTTGAAGGATTGTTTTGATCGTTGGTAGGGGTGTACATGGACCGAATTAGTTCGGATTTTTCAAATACCAAATCAAACTAAATGTGTCGGGTTTTTTAATTTATAAATCAAAGCAAACTAATAAAATTCGGATTTTTCAACTTGCATTTTTTCGGGTTATTCAGTTTTTTCGGGTTTTTCTTCATATAAAATATATGATTTTTACTTCAAATATTTCTTTAGTCCTAGTAAGATACAACTATATAACTAAGGTATTTCTTAAGAAAATAACACAAAATGTGAGATGGGTGATGATATCGTATTAAAATATTCAATAACAAAAAAAATCGGTTAAAATAAGTATTGCTAATTAATAAGCCATAAAGAAAATGACTTTAATCTAAATACTAAGTTATGCTAAAATAAGTACTGCCAATAAGTATTAATTACATGATAAAGAAAAAAATTAAGCTATGTATATTTACGTTCTAAACCAATTATGCAAAACTAAAAAATAGATATTCAACATTAATGTCATTCCTAGTGTTAGAATTGAAATTTCTTTTGTTAGCATTAGTGTTGAGTTGGTTTTGATTTGGACTTTATTTGAGTTACTAACATCCATGGGATATAAAACTTATTGGCATTCAAAATTCTAAGTTCAAGCTAAAAATAATATGATAGAAGACAAAAAAACTATAAAACAATTTAGGAAATATTTATAAATTACATTACAAATAAATATTTTTATGTATAAAATATTTTAAAAATCAAATACACGTAATGTTGGGTCAATTTGGTTCGGCTTGACTTTTTTTAGCTAAAACCAAACCAATTATGATCGGATTTTTTTTTTAACACCAAACCAAGTCAAACAAACCACTAGTCAGGTTTTTTTCTCGGTTTGACTTGATTTATCGATTTGATGCGATTTGTTGGTTTGCTTTGTACACCCCTAATTGTTGGTTAAGAGCTAAGTTATTCATGTATTAAATCATGCATAAGTAATATCGTGTTTGGTAGTATTCTTTTCAACACAACTAATACGGTGTCTGATTTGTAATTTAGAAACCCGCATAACTAATACATATATATAAGTTATAAGGGAATCAATGTATTATTTTATGATAGAAGAAAGAGTAAATTCCCTAAAAGGTCACCCACGTATTGAAAATTATATACAAATATGACTTTTGCTAGAATATCATCCAATATCACGATTTTCCTCAAAACATACTAAACACACAAAACTCTCCTAGTTGGCATGCCATATCACATACGAGTGATTTTTTTTTTTAATAATACATTAATTCAACTCATCAAATCTATTTAACTCAACCCAACGCAAACCTATTTAACCAATCAACTCATGTCTTGTATAGGGATGTCAACAGGGCTGGGCGGGTTTGATCTTATATGGTGCAGGTTTGACCTTTATGTGGTGCGGCGGCGGGGGGAGGGGGGCGGGTTAGAAACAATTTTCTTGAAAATTTAATGTGGGGCGGGGAGGGTTGGAAAATTCAAAGTCTAATTAAATTATATTAGACCCAGTTCTTTTGAACTAAACCAAAACCACATTTAGTTGTTACTTGTTACAGAAGTTGTATACTTAAATTCTTTGGCTAGTTTTCCGTTGGCAACTTTCTTTTCTCTTCTAAAATTCACTTTTTAATTATTTTTTTGTTGTCTTTATGATATTTTATTTTGAGGAAGCAAAGTTAGAGTTACAGCATTTTTGGTATCTGGAGTGATTAAAAGGAAAGTTAATTCAGTTAAGTAATTTACTTGTGCAATGGGAGTGAAGGTTTATTTTTGTGAAAAAGAGTGCCACCAACTAAGCAGATTAATCCCAAAGCCATAGCAGCAGCTGAGACACCCGGAAAACATCCATCCCAGAATGTGTTCGCACATAAACAAGAATAAGTTACACCCATTGAGAATGCAAAATATGCAGCATTGAAGTATCCTGATAGTTGCTTTGAGTGAAAGCTTTTGATTGCTTTGGATTGTCTTGATTGAATTGGTCAGCACCAGTAACATTACGCGTAATATTACTGGTGAAGACTTTGTGTCGGTATTACTCCCTCCGTCCCATAATAAGTGTCATTTTTGCAAAAAATAGCATATTAAGAAACCATTAATGCAATGTGAAGTTTAACAAATTATCCCTATATAATAAAAATAAATTACTTTTAACTTTTGATTAGAGCATGCACAAGAAATAAACCTTTTGACATTGAGAATTCAACAATACCAAGTTACTATGTGGCTTTTTCAATCATCATTTAGATGTTACTTTATTATCTAAGGGTAGAATTGAAAAAAACTAATCAATTTATGCCTTGGTTACCTAAGGTGACACTTATTATGGGACGGAGGGAGTAATTTATTTAAATAGATTTGGTTTGGGTTGAGTTAAATAAGTTTGGGTTGGGTTGAGTTAAATGGATTTGATGAGTTAAATAATTTATTATTAACAAAAATAGAATTTTAAGTGACATGAGAATTTTATGTGTTTAGTATATTCGGAAAAGGATCAAATATACCCCTGTACTATTAGAAAAGGGTTAAATATACCCCTCGTTATACTTTGATTCCAAATATACTCTTCCCGTTATACTTTGGGTTCAAATATACCCATCTTCCATTAAAATTGTCCAAGGTGTACATGAGATCTGATATGACGCTGACAACTCGATGAGGTGGACACCACATGGCATGCTACCTCACCATCCTAGCCCATTTACCTCTCTCTTCCCCTTCTTCTTCTATCACTACCATCTCCTCTCCCTTGACAACCTTTGCCACTATTAGCACCATCACACCAATAACAGTGATGGAAAAAGAAGGGGTAAATGGGTTAGGTGGTGAGGTGGCATGCCATGTGGTGTCTACCTCACCGAGTTGTCAGCGCCATGTCGGATCTCATGTATACCTTGGACAATTTTAACGAAAGATGGGTATATTTGGACCCAAAGTATAACGGGAATGGTATATTTGGACCCAAAATATAACGAAGGGTATATTTAACCCTTTTCTAATAGTACAGGGGTATATTTGACCCTTTTCCATAGTATATTATGAGGAAAATAGTGATAGTTGAGTGATATTCTAGTCATAAAAGAAACAAAAGTGATATTTGTAGGCAATTCTCAATACATGAGTGACCTTTTAGGGAATTTACTCTAGAAGAACTAATACATGAATAACTAAAGTCTGCAATGCATAAAATAATACATAAACTCTCTCGTAACTAATCTATGCATTACTAATACATGCATAACTCTAGCCAGCAACCAAACGCCCCCCTATTAGCTTGTTTCGTATAACATGTTTTATTGTATTTTTTTTTTAAAAAAAAATTATGTTTTATCCTTATGAAGATATTTAATAACTACATAAATATTATGAAACGTTTAAGATCTTAAATTTCAAAAGTCTTTCTTTTTTAACTCATGTTAAGTTAAACTGTGTCATTTAAATTGAAATGAGGGAAGTACTCAATTTCAAGTTTACACATGGAATCATTAAATATATGATATACTTATTTCTTATATGTCTTTATCATGTATTGATATATATTACGACCTACTCGATTTTATCACTTAAACATGATAAATTAACATAATTTAGTACAAATATGTGTTCTCATTAATTATTCACCTTTAATAGCGATTTTAGTAGGCATGTTTAATTCATCACCTAGGTTCATCTTTGCTGCATTATTACATGTGAAACATTGAAATGTGTAAGTGTTTTGAGCATTTTAATATTACATATCAATATGTTAAAGTGCAGCATTTAAAGTGCCAGATTGTCCAATTCTTCTCCCACGTTCGTAAGGCAGATTATGGCCTTAAGTTTCCCCTTTAAATATCATCAGTTAATGGCAATAATGCCTTGTAACTCCTTTTCCGTTAGGCAGCCACAAAGAGAGCGTAATTGGTCTTAGTTTCTTACGTTTTTAGTGGCATAAAGTGATCATAATGTGACCATTATTCCTTGTAACTCCTACTCATTACTCACCCATATTCTCTGCATAATTATAAGTTTAATATCCCACTAAGCCATACCTTTCATCCATTATTATATGGATAATATTATTCACCTATAAATAGTTATCCATCCTTAACTTGTGTAGAGCAGAGAAAAATATATACTTTGGAGAGTTCTTGAAAAGTGACGAAAAAAAAAAAAAGAGTTTATTAGTTGAAGGAAGGTGTTCTTCTTTTTGGTGGAGCTTTGGACTCAACATCTTGTCCAAAGTTTGTTGAGTTGTACGACGTGATCGGACTGTTGTATCCTGGAGGGGACAAGTTAGAAATATTATCAGGCTGGACTGGTAGATTTGCTTCAGTGGGCTCGAATCTCCTTAAAGAGAGCGAGATATCCACGCCTCAGCCGAAGACATTTTTGTTTTGTTTTTCAATTGTAATTTTATTATTATTGTATTATCACCAACAATTTTAAGGAGAATCAATGGCTACAATTGAAAAATCTGCGGATGTCAAAGTGGGAGATCTTAACAAGCCATTTCGGTTCAACGGGACTCATTTTAAGAAATGGAAGGGTAAAGTACTTTTCTACTTAAGTCTTCTCAATGTTTCTTATGTGTTAATTGAGAAGAATCCAAATAAATTAGATAACTCTTCTATGAATGATGAAGAACTTATTTCTCTTCAAGAAAAAGTTGAAAAGTACGATGAGGATTCTTACAAGTGTCGGTATTATCTACTAAATTGTCTATCAGATAATTTTTATGATTATTATGATAGAACTTACTCTACTGCAAAGAAACTTTGTAAAGCATTGCAGAGTAAATAGGATACCGAGGAGGCGGGAGCAAAAAAATATGCTGCTAGTAGATTTTTTCGTTTTCAAATGGTGGACAACAAATCAGTGGTAGACCAAGCTCAAGACTTTATAATGATTGTTGGAGAGCGTAGGTCCGAGGAGATCAAAATTGGAGATAACCTTATTGTTTGTGGCATAATAGATAAACTTCCACCCTCTTGGAAGGAATTTCAAAAAACTATGCGCCACAAACAAAAGGAAACCTCTCTCGAGACGTTGATTATGAGAATCCGCATGGAAGAAGAGGCAAGGGGACAAGATGCACTTTTGCAAACGAAAGAGAGCAACTTACAACCAGTCACAAACAAGGTAAATTTAATTATGTCAAACAATGCTGCTCCTAATGCTAACAAAAATACCCTATGAAGCCTAAGAAGAAAATATTCAAGAAAAATAATGGTAGACCTCCCAAGAAAAATAATGGTGGTAATAACCAAGCACAAAATCAAGGACCATGCTTTGTCTGTGGCAAGAGTGGGCATATTGCTTGATGTTGCAAGTTTCGAAAACGTGGTCCTACACCTCAGGCGAACGTTACCGAAGAGCCACTTGTGATAGTGATAACAGACATAAATATGGTTGAAAATGTTGATGGATGGTGGGCTGATTCTAGTGCAAATCGTCATGTCTGCTATAACAAAGATTGGTTCAAAGTATATACTCCATTTGAGGAGCCCAAAACCATTATGCTCGGTGATTCTCACACTACTCAAGTGCTTGGAAAGGGAGATGTCGAGTTGAGCTTTACTTCAGGAAGGGTGTTAACTTTAAAAGATGTATTTTTTACTCCTTCGATGAGAAAAAATTTGATGTCTAGTTTTCTTCTTAATAAATCAGGCTTCAAACAAATTATTGAGTCTGATCAATATGTAATAGTGAAAAAAGGTATTTTTGTGGGAAAGGGATATGCTTGTGATGGGATGTTTAAGTTGAATGTTGAAATGAATAAAGGTACTAATTCTGTTTACATCCTTTCTTCTACTAATTTTTGGCATGCTCGTTTGTGTCATATTAATAATTTGTTATGTGGGAATCATGAGTAGTTTAGGATTAATCCCAATGATTAAAAAAGTTTTTGAAAAATGTGAGGCTTGTAGTAAAGCCAAAATCACAAAAAGGCCTCATTTTCAAGTTGAAAGAAAAACGAGTTGTTAGAGTTAATTCATGCGATATGTGTGAACTTGGAGGAATTTTAACTCGTGGAGGAAATAGATATTTTATCACTTTTATTGATGATTTTTCTAAGTATACATATGTTTTCTTGATGAAAAATAAAAGTGATGCTTTTGAAAATTTTAAAATTTATCTCCATGAAGTTGAAAACCAGTTTGGTAGAAAAATAAAATGAATTAGAAGTGATAGAGGCCGTGAATATGAGTTTAATTCTTTTGTTAGATCATTGGGAATAATTCATGAAACTACTCCACCTTATTCTCCTGCATCTAATGGTGTAGCGGAGAGAAAAAATAGAACTTTAGTTGAGTTGACAAATGCCATGCTTATTGAGTCTAGTGCACCTCTGAATTTTTGGGGTGAAGCTATTTTAACTACTTGTTATGTGTTGAATTGTGTGCCTCATAAAAAAACAAAATTAACACCATTTGAGTTTTGGGAAGGTCACAAGCCAAACTTGGGATATCTAAGAATTTGGGGTTGTCTAGCTTATGTAAGGCTAATGAATCCCAAAATTTCTAAGTTGGGTAAAAAAGTTACTACTTGTGCTTTTCTTGGTTATGCTTCAAATAGTATTACCTATAGATTTTTTAGTCTTGAAGATAATATAATAATAGAATCGGTGATGCTATTTTTCATGAAAAGAAATTTCCATATGATTCTAAAAATTCATAAAGTCATAGGACTAACTTAAAATATTTTATCACTACCTAATTCTTCTACTGCGTTTTGAAAAATAAAGAAAGTGATGATTTTGAGTTAAGAAGAAGTACAAGAGCTAAAGTAGAAAAAGATTTTGGTCCTGATTTTTATGTTTTTAATGTTGGAGATGACCCTCTCAATTTACAAGAAGCTTTATCTTCACATGATGCTATTTTTTGGAAAGAGGTCAGTAAATGATGAAATGGAATCACTTATTTCCAATAAAACTGGTTAGTTGATTTACCACCGTGTTGTAAAACAATTGGGTGTAAATGGGTCCTTAGAAAAAAGTTAAAACCGGATGGTTCTGTTGATAAAAATAAGGCTAGACTAGTTGCTAAGGGTTTTAAACAACTAGAACGCCTAGAATTTTTTGATACTTTTTCTCCGGTAACTAGAATTACATTCATAAGGCTTTTAATTGCTATTGCTGCAATCTTTGATTTGCATATTCACCAAATGGATGTAAAGATTGCTTTTTTAAATGGGGACCTATATGAGGAAATTTATATGGAACAATCCTAAGGTTTTATTGAAGTAGGCCAAGAAAGCAAAGTGTGTAAACTTACTAAATCCCAATATGGCTTGAAACAGGCACCAAAGCAATGGCATGAGAAATTTGATTCCTGCATGATTGAAAATGGTTTTAAAACAAACGAGTGTGATAAGTGAGTCCATCATAAGTCTTGGAATAATTCACATGTTATTGTTTGCCTCTATGTTGATGATTTATTGATCTTTTGACTCTAACATGAATGCTATTGGTGAAACTAAAAATATTCTTAGAAGCCATTTTGACATGAAAGATCTTGGTGAGGCAAATTTAATTCTTGGAATAAAAATTACTAAAACATGTGATGAAATTTTCCTTGACCAGTCACATTATGTTGAGAAAATTTTGAAAAAAATATAACTTTCTTAATTGCAAGCATGTTGTAACTCCTTTTGATTCAAGTGTCACTTGTTTCCTGTTCAAAGTGAAAATGATGTGATAAATCAAAAGGAATATGCTAGCTTAATTGGAAGTTTGAGATATGTGACCGATTGCACTAGGCCGATATTGCGTATGCGAGGGAAAGAGTACTTAGCAGTTTACAAGCAAGCCTGTAGTGAACATTGCCATGCCATAACGAGAGTTATGAAATATTTAGTGGGTACAAAAACTTATGGCTTGTTTTATAAAAAATATCCTCATTGTACTTGAAGACTTTTCTGATGTAGATTGGAACACTTTATCTGGTGATTCCTGTTCTACCACTGGTTATATTTTTACGTTGGTAGGTGATACTATTTGTTGGAAATCAAAAAAGCAAACTATTATTGCTAACTCTACTTTACATGGAGAGGCCGAACTAATTGCTTTAGCTTCACTAGTGAAGAAGCGAATTGGTCAAAAGATTTATTATTTCAAATTCCTTATTTTGAAAAATCAATTCCTCCTATTTTAATTCATTGTGATAGCACCGCCGCAATTGGTAGAGTTCGTAACCGTTATTATAACGGTAAATCCGTACCTATAAGGAGAAAACACAAGATCGTAAGATCATATTTGACATGTTGGTACCATTAAAGTTGATTATGTCAAATCTTGTAATAATCTTGCGGATCCACTAACCGAGGCCTTGGCAAGAGAAAGTGGTCGGAGCACATCGAGGAGGATGGGATTGAAGCCCATAAATTCATGAGTCGTATATGAGGAAACCCAACCTGGGGATTAGAGATCCTATAATCAGGTTCAATGGGAAAAACGAATCATATGATGACTTATTGAGAAAATGCACTATTTAATTTATTCCCTCCCTATGGTGTGAGTGCATTATTCTGTAACAGTTTATGGAGGTTGAGTTTATAAACTCTTAATGAAATTCGTAGCTCGTATGGTGGGGTGTTAAGTTACGTGAAGCACTTCTTGACAGATTTCACCTATGTGAATGTGGAAGTAGGTCGTCTCTATGAGAATCGCTCGTTCTCAAAAGCACTCATGAAATCGAGATAAAGACAAAGTCAGAACCGTAATGTGTCTACTGCTAAGGCTCATGTCAACACCTTGATTATTATGTGTAAGCAAGAATTTTTTATTTCCCTAAAACAAATACTATAGTTCAAGTCCGAGACCTACTACGCTCTAGTAGCAAAGATTATTGTGTTACTAAGTGAAGGTTCAATGCAGAGCATACTTTCATTATGCATACTAGTCTACCTTCAGCTGATAACCTCTCTTAGATTAATATTAAAATGAGTGGGGGATTGTAAGTGTTTTGAGCATTTTAATATTACAATCAATATGTTAAAGTGCAGCATTTAAAGTGCCAGATTGTCCAATTCTTCTCCCACGTTCATAAGGCAGATTATGGCCTTAAGTTTCTCCTTTAAATATCATCAGTTAATGGCAATAATGCCTTGTAACTCCTTTTCCGTTAGGCAGCCACAAAGAGGCAGAATTGGTCTTAGTTTCTTACGTTTTTGGTGGCATAAAGTGACCATAATGTGACCATTATTCCTTGTAACTCCTACTCATTACTCACCCATATTCTCTCCATAATTATAAGTTTAATATCCCACTAAACCATACCTTTCATCCATTATTATAAGGATAATATTATTCACCTATAAATAGTTCTCCATCCTTAACTTGTGGAGCAAAGAAAAATATACACTTTGGAGAGTTCTTGAAAAGTGAGGAAAAAAAAAAGAGTTTATTAGTTGAAGGAAGGTGTTCTTCTTTTTGGTGGAGCTTTGGACTCAACATCTTGTCCAGAGTTTGTTGAACGACGTGATCGGGCTGTTATATCCCGGAGGGACAAGTCAGAAATATTATGCTAGGACCAGAGATTTTCTTTGCTGGTTTGAATCTCCTTAAAGAGAGCGAGATATCCGCGCCTCAGCCGAAGACATTTTTGTTTTGTTTTTCAATTGTAATTTTATTATTATTGTATTATCACCAACAAAATGTAATTTTTCAAACAGGTCCTTGAAGTAAAGTGGAATGAGAGAAGCAAATAAAAGCCTAAAGTTGATAAATATTATAGTTTACCTTCTTTGTGGCTATAATAGCAACCACATCTATAACCGATGATTACAAAAATCAAGAACAATAATTGATACTTAAAAACAGAAAAAACATGGAGAACTTAAGTTTTTCATGTTACATTCAATATTGGCAACACTTCAACTTCTAGTAGAGACACGTTGATGTACTAGTCAAGTATAAATAGGACGCGAAAGTGGTGGTTAGTAGGGCTGTTCAAAACAGACTGCTATCGATAACCCAACCGCAAAATTGGCTTATTGATATTGGGTTATCGGATTAGCGGTTGGGGAATGAATTAACATTTTATAATTAACGGCTTATCAGTGCGTGGGACGGATTACTCAAGTTTCTTATCGGGTAAACCGTTAACCCGTTAAGAATTTATCATATTTTATATTTTTAGCCTTAAACATATAAAATATGTATGGTAATTGTAATTTGTAAACCTAAAGCTAAGCCCCAGCAGGCCAAGCCCATTTAGTAAGACAATAACTTATTCACTTAATTAGTTCTTAGAAAATAATCCTAATTTACCTAAAGGCACAGCAAGTCAGCAACTGCGTACTGCAAGACGCAAGACTATTTTCTGTTAGTAACTTTATATTTTTATGTTGCTTGACTGAATTTTGGTTCGTGTTAGTTCTTCCAAGAATGTGATGCTCTACTGAGAATCTGAGACTATACTGTGCAAAAGTAGTTGTCTCATACTAATGAAAACAAAAGTTTGAAGAGGCAAATAGTTGAAGCTTTCTGCCTCTTTATGTTTGAATAAACTGAAGAGTTATTTTTAGTGTGGCTGTGCAACAAGATACCATGAAAGGCTAACTTATAAGTTATATGTCTTCATATAGTTAGTTATTTTTAGTGTCAGGTCTTCTTTCATAACCTGGACACTGTAAAATAAGATGAAATTATTACATTTTGAGTTACTTTTAAAGCAGATATTTTTCCTTGATTACATGTGATTTTAACTTTCATTTTCTCTTATATTTAGCCGATACACCACTCGATAACCGCCCGATAATTGCTAATCCGATACCGAACCAACCGATATCTTATAGGGTGGCTAGCAGATTAGTACTTTTAAAAGCCGATAACCGTTAGGCAGAAACGTTAAGCGTAATAATCTGCCCGATAAGCAGCCCTAGTGGCTAATGAACCCAACAAAAGTTTTGCTTTGAAATGGAGTGGTAAAATTAGTCCATAAAAAAGTTATTTGTCCAACTCGTTCAAGTTTGAACGGGTTAATAACTATTAAAGCAGTCTGTTTTGATCCGGTCAATTCAGTCATTTAAAATTTGAGTTGATATGTAGTTCAAATCATCCCATAATGCCAAAATATTTCTAAAAAGATATTTTTTGAGATATATTATCATAATAAGAAAATATTTAATAAATTATAAAAAAATAAAAAATTAAAACTTAGTAAGAATTAGGCCGATTGGGCAATCACCCATTGTTTACCCCATATTGGTGTAATTCATTCCAGCCCAAATAACTTTTGAATGGATTAATGACCTAGTTGTTTATCAATTCAATCTATTTTGACACCTACAAATTTAGTGAAATCGTACATTTGACACCCCTCCTTTCAATTTTTATCAGTTCTGTGTCTTAATCGGTACAGGAAGGGGGAACCACATGATATGTTTGTGGTGTATTACTAGTTCTTTTTCCATTGAGATGGTCGATCTATTGTGTGATTGTATGATTAATGACTTGTAATGAAAAAAATTACGTTGTGCTCCTTCTATGTATGATGAATAAACTTGCGATGAGTAACTGAAAAGCTCTTTTTATGCAATAGGCATTTACATGCTATCTTTAATTTTAGTTTTAAAATCTTAAACGATTAAAACCTGATAAAAGTTGAACGATTGGGCTATATAGCTCATTTTTAGTCATTTCAGCCTAAGTAATATTGGCTAGATTAATAATCTATCCTTTTATTAACTTAGCTTATTTTACCCGCTCAAATATAGCTAAACACACCATTTGACATCCTAATTTTGAAAGTTCCCTCAATTGTCGAAAAACAGCTGGTGTTTGTGAGTGAGACACGAAACACAATTCGTATGGTTACTAATGGGTTTTATAAATGGACCCGCAACCTAATTAATTATTGAGAGTTGCTAAATTGCCATATTAATTTGACCCAAATTTGACCACACTTATGTAAAAACCATTATAACTTCTATTGTACAATTTTAAATTAAGATAAATTTTGAGAAGAAAAGATAGAAATGAGATTAAGTAAGC
Source organism: Lycium ferocissimum (assembly GCF_029784015.1). Classification (NCBI taxonomy): domain Eukaryota; kingdom Viridiplantae; phylum Streptophyta; class Magnoliopsida; order Solanales; family Solanaceae; genus Lycium; species Lycium ferocissimum. Next base: position 32,011,222 of record NC_081351.1, on the reverse strand, counting down.
ATAAATTATTAAATTTGACCTAAATATTCATATGAATTTATTCTATTTGGGCTATTGTGGCTAAAATAGTGTGACGAAAAGACTTTATTGTTAATATTATTAAGCATTATGGCCTATTTTTTTTTTTTAAATCTAGTGGTCAGACTCAGATACGTTTAATGTTGATTGTTGTGTTAGTCTTTTCAATTTATTCAATGGATGACAATGTTGGCTGGAATCAGCATTGGTTCTATAGACAACGAAGAGTTTTATTACTTTAAAATTAAAAAATGTTTCAGATTTCTACTTTCCTGTTATATCATGATAACTAGTTATGTGAGGCCCGGCCAAACTCAAGATATAAAAGTAAAAATTTTAATTAAAGAAATATAATTTGTGTTAGTACAAGTGTACAACAACAACAACAACAACAACCATATACCCATTGTAGTCCCACAAGTGGGTAGTTATATGAAAGCAAAATTTTCATTCCACTCCTTTAATATTTAACTTCCATTTTGATGAAATTATTTAATTCAAATCAAATTTGGAACCAGAATGTGATATTATAAATTATGTATCCTAATTTTCTGAAGTTATTTAGTTCTAAATAAATAATCTATATATAGTTAATGAACTTTTAAGAAAAATACATAATTTAACTTACGCACAGATGAGCCGCTCCTCTCTTAATCGTGATTAGGGGTTCGAATATGGATATGGAAAAATCTTTGGAGGAAGCGCTCCCTCGAATAGGCGCGATGCAACATGCGAATTATTCGGATTAATTGGCTAAATGCGGATATCGAACACCAATCAGAAAAATCAAAGAACGTAAAAAATGAGGTGGGAGGTTCGATACTGAAAAGTAGACTTTAAAAACAAAAACAAAAAAATTGACTTAAATAAATAAGATTAGGACCTAAAAGTAATTAATTAAAAAGTTTTAAAAAAATTTGAAAATTATTGTGAGGACTACAAAAGTCCCGCGTTCGATAGCTTTTGAAAAGTAGACTTTAAAAACAAAAAACAAAAAAATTGACTTAAATAAATAAAATTAGGATATAAAAGTAATTAATTAAAAAGTTTTTAAAAAATTGAGAAATTATTGTGAGGACTACAAAAATCATCACATTTGCTCTTATATAATATAGTAATGATGTCAAAAAGGAAACCAAATTATTTAAGTTCATAAGATTATCAGCGATAAAGTATTAAACATGTTTTCTTTTGATAAGCATCTCAACTATCTAGAAGAACATGAAGTGTTAAATGGTACAAGTGGAACACTATACTTGATCTAATTAGTGCGAGCAAATGAAAATCTAAACATTCTACTCTATTTTGCCGTAATGTATTTTTCGTTCATGATTTTTCTTTCAATTCGTTTTCTGGACGTTTCTATTGCTTTTGAATTGGGAGACTTTGTTTATGAAGGTTGGTATTCGAGGCGGAGTTTAAATTTTGAATTTATTAGTTTTGAATTCTAGAAAAAATAGATTACTCCCTTCGTCCCCCATTAAGTGTTTTTCAAGCAGAGATATATAGAGTTATGATTTAAAGCTTACGAGTTCGGATTTTACTCCTTTAAAGTTACTAATTCTAAATTAATAATTTATATATTCAATTAATTAAGATAAATATGAGATTTGAATTGACATTTTAGATCCCGATAAATCGTATCTTGTAAATATGAAATTCTTTCTAGGGTACGGATTAAAATTATTGAATTCGACCAAATCTCTAACCGCCGTCCCTGCTTTCTAGCCTTTTAAAAATAGTCCAAAATAAGTGCTATTTTAAGAAATCAAGAAAGCACTATTTGTTCTTTTTCTAACTTATCCTTATCATAATAATTGTGTGGACAATTTTCTAGAAGGCCTTTCACTATTCTTTACAATTTTCAAGGAATACAGGAGTAGTATATTAAAAAGGGAGTAATTTTTCAAAGAAAATATAAAGGGCAATGTAGTCAAATGATCTCTTTAATCAATGTAATTAACTAAAAAATTTAATTGATGTGCCCCACACTAGAAAGACGCCCAAAAAGGACAAAAGGTAAATATCTATACATAATGAATCTTTTACCACATATAAATTTGAATTAAAGCTACTGAGTTCTATCAAACCCTTAAGCACTAAGCATAACTATATCTTCAACTCTAAGTAATGTGAAAAGGCAATACCACACTAAAGTGGCGTAAATACTTATCTGATCCACACCAAATCAATATATCAGACTAAACAATTAACTTTAGCAGTAAAAATCTAAAGTGAGATTGTACATTATATAATCATGATTAAATGATAAATCTATTTGTGAAAAAACACGTATTTTGAATTTATTAGTTTTGTCCGCGCAATTGGTTGCGCAAAATAAAACATGCGGGTCCTTTCTTTTACTTTCCCATGCCATGCATTCAAAGTATTTGCCAGAACATTGCCATTATATGCATTCAAAGCATCTACGATATGGTTTATGTTATTAGCATTATAAGTCAATTTAAGACTCAGCTCTTAAAAGAGGTCTTTAATGGACCACACCATTAAAAATTGATACAGGTCTATACTAAGCTAGTATTTCTCAAGGAAAAAGGGTGAAAAATGGCCCTCTATTTTAGAAAAAAGGGCTAAAAATATCATTCGTTACAAATTTGAATAAAAAATATCCCTCCATCATTAAATTCTTCAAATATATTCCTATCTTAACGAAAATTCCCAAATTTCTCAAAATAACCCGATTTCATTTTTAAACTCGCTCCATTTAAACCTGAATCAACTACATAAAAAACTCATATACGACCAACTTGTTCCCGAGTCATACATCTGGAGCCACTACGCGCAGGAGCGGGTAACTCATATGTATTTTTTATTTAGTTGGGTAGAGTTTAAATGAAGCGGGTTTAAAAATGAAATCAGATTATTTTTAAAATTTCCGTTAGACAGGGGTATATTTGAAAATTTTAATGATGGAAGGGATATTTTTTATCCAAGTTTGTAATGACGAATATTTTTAGTCTTTTTCTCAAAGTAAAGGGGTATTTTTGACCTTTTTCCCTTTAAAATATTCATGCACTTATCCATACATACACCAACAGACAGGATCGCTAATTGTGCGTTATCATATCATCACACACCATTGGTACATGTTAATTAGTCACCTTCTTACTCTCCATTTACGCAAGGATTGGTTCTTTCTTGTGCCACAGAAAAGGAGCAGGCTAGCCTGTTTCCATGGATAGTTGACACTTGGAAATATTGGATTGTTCAATAAATGACAACAGGATAAGAAGTGGGGAAGGCCAATAATAATTTTATGTAACAAGCTCTTCATTTTCCAAAAAGTCATCTTCGCACTTTAAATAAAACATATTTCTAAAAGTTGTCCAAATAACAACAATTGAGGGTATATAGAACCTGATTTATAGTTCTTCCATCACATTTCAAATAGGAGAAATAATGAAAAAGAGAAACAATTGATAGCACCTCGCAACTACCACAAATGATATTGATGGCATGGATATAATTTCTCTTTTTTAATCAAATATCTTAAGTTTAAATTTTTAAACCGGAAAAATTTCTATTAGGAAGCATTTTTTCTTTAATGAGTCTTATACAACACGAAGATTTTAATATCAACTGGTTATACCAAGGAATATGAGTCTTATACAACACGAAGATTTGAATATATACTAAGGAAAAAGACACCTTGTAACCTTGTTTTCAAGATATGTTAGGCGTGTGCGTTTGGACGTACGCGGTATTGAATCGGACACGAAACCACGAGGCTAAACCAACGTTTCGATACGTATTTCATGGACGTTAAAACCCCAAATCAAATTTAAAAATGATTTGGGGTTTTAACATATGGTTTCAAAAATTTTAAATATAAAATTTGACTCATAAGTTTATATTTTGTAAAAAGAGACCCATAAATTAGTAAATATTTTTAACAATTACTCTCACCAACCATTTACCAACCTCATTAACTTTCACCAACCTTTATTTATGTCTACCAACATTTATTTATGTGTACCTTTATTTATGTCTACCAACCTCATTACTACTCATGTCAAATTTTCGTTTTTATTGAATTAAAATTTGATCAATTGATGTTGTATTTTTTAGAAAGGCCTTCTAGTAGCATATTAGTTTTGTTATGAACTATGACTTGATCACTTGGTAAGATTGTATAAAAATTAAGAATGTTTTGATAATTTTCACAACTTGTGGGGTTTTTATGTCTATAAGAGAAGATACAACTTAAGATATTCAAATTACATGTCCAAACATAATTTGAAACTATGATTTGAAATCACGATTTCAAACCATGTCCAAACGGCTCCTAAAATGATAAAGAATCACGAGGTCTTAAATTCAAATTTCAATTGAGGCAAAGACACTAGGTGTCATTTTCTCATATGTTTTAAGTTATGTGGACTGAATTATTAAATACCTATACTGATAGAAAGTAACACGTACTTCATATAATTAATAGATGAGAAAGACATCATTTTCCCCTAAACTTGGCAGCAAAACTCACTTTAGCACTATAACTTTACGAGCGTTTATATTCCCCCTATTCTTACTTGAGGTGAAATAAATACCACCCCAAATGTTGATGCGCCAAGAAAAAGAAACAAAAAAAGAAAATAGGTGCGTTATTAAAAAAGGTGGGCCCGCTGATTTGTGTAATATTAAACAATAATAATAATAAAAAAAAAGGGGCCCTTCCCTTTCAGCTGTTCTCCTCCTTCTAAACCGCCCCACCCCCACGCTCCCATCCCTCTCCTTCTTCCCCAATCCCCATTGTTTCATCAAGTTCACTACCAGCCACCTGCTCTTCAACTTCAACTTCATCACAAGTCTTGGAACTTAATTTTTTTTTTTTTCGACCAATCTCAACAATAAATTTCAAAGCCTCCTCTGCATTAATCACATGAACCGCATCATTTCCACGTGTGAAGAGAATAACGGCGAGGTCACCGCCGACAGCCGGCGACAACATAAAAGAAATCAGCAATGGGCATCAGATTATTTCCATTTCTGGCGAAGGGTAACTCGAAATGGGTCAAAGATTTTTGCGGCGAGTATACCATTAATAGACCCATCAACATCACTTGAGAAAATTCTGACTTTTTGGGTGTCGAAATTATTGTTTCCGACGAACGGAGCTTTTTTCGGTGACAACATTTTTCGGGTCATCATAATCGAAGAGGAATTTATTTTCAAGAATTGGAATGTTTCTTCGAGCTAAAACAATGAAAATCTTGCAATTCTAGAAAGATTGTTATAAGTAGAGAAAATTTGGAAGAAGAAAGAGAGGGGTTGGAGCGAGGACGAAAGGGAGGGGTACTGGGGGTGAGGAAGAAAGGGATTAGGCATTAGAGATTAATTAGTGTATTAAAAATAGTGAATAAACAAAAAGAAACAAAAAAATCAAAATTAAAATAATTTTTGACATGGCTCTGATGTGGTGCTGACGTTAAGAATGACGTGTCGCGGGCAGTAATACAACTATCATGGAGACTGGTATTATAATTTAGTGAGCCATTTATTTCACTTCAAACAAGAATAGGGGGAATATAAACGCCCGTAAATTTATAGTGCTAAAGTAAATTTTACTACCAAATTTAAGAGGAAAATGATATCTTTTCTCTTAATAAATTAACATAAAAAATAACTCGACCTCACGATTATAAAAAAATATATATATAGCAACAAAAACGATTAATAAAAAGGAAAAGAAGGAAAAGGTCATTTTGAAAGTTCAAGGCTCAAGGTCTAAAAGAACAGTCAAGATACAGCTGCATCCAAATTGCATAGAGACACGATACACATGTGACCCCATTTAATGCACTGAGGGAATACTTGCATGCTTCTATCTTCTTTTCTTGCCGTGTTCCTTTTGCATCGAAGAGAATTCTATTTGAATTTTTAAGCTTCAAATAGGTTGGTATTTAATTTTTGCCTTTAGCTATAGAACTTATGCACGGTGAACATAAGTTCGTTAAGTATGTGGGACATAATTTGTATGATATTATAATGTGAAAATATAAATTTATACATTGTAAAAATTTTCAATTTATGTGATACACTTTTCTTTTTAATCTGTCCCAAAAAGAATGATACATTTTAATATTTAGAAATACTTTTAACTTAAAACTTTTCGTTTATCCATAATGAAATGATTTACAACCACATAAATATTTATAACTTATTTTAAACCCTCAAATTTCAAAGTTTCTATTTCTTTCTTTAACTCCCCGTTGAACTAATCAGGACGTCATGCGGAAGCTAACAATTTCAGACACCTTGAACGACGATAAATTAAGAACAAATAAAATATACTACAAAAACATAATATTATAATATGATTTGGTCAAATGACCTACATATTGAAAAACTAATATAAAGAAGCATAAACTCTATTGGGTGAATAATCTCCCCTAAACAAAATTCTTTAATGACTATATTGTGAATGCTATTATAAGAAGGATTCTTCAATTTATAGAGATCCAAAACCTTTTCCTCTCAAAAAAGGCCTAGTCAAATATGGAAGAGAATTATATTTTCCTTTCAAAAAAAAATAAAATGATTATAGTTATATTTTAACTTTCCTTTAAAAAAAATAAAAATAAAACTCAAATATAATAAAAAAATCAGGGCAAAATCTTCCACACTCCCCGCTTATATTGAGCCGGAGAGAGTATTTGTTCAAAGGGCAAAAATTAAAGACTCGCCCAAAATAGGGAATAAGTGCCAATGACCCTTTTCCTATTATTCTTTCACGCATTGCGTCAATTACCCCAACAGGCACGCCTACTTACAGGTAAGTCCACACGGCACGCACTTTTTGACCTCTCATTCAAACAACGGCCATTTCGTAAAAAATAATTTATAGCCTTAATACAATTTCTCACCCCTTAACAAACTTCCAGTAAATTTGAAAATTAAATCCCAACTAATTCTATTTTCAGGTCCGCTTAAATTTCCAACTTGCACCCGAAAAAGACGAGCACAAAAAACCAGTGAAATAGTAATTCTACACGCAGAAACACATACATACAGTAACCTAACCTTTTTCTTTTTCTTTTTTAGTGGTGGATGGGTCAATCAATCTCCACCGTTGCCGGAGCTCAAAATCGTAGATCTTCACCGGTGATTATTGCTTCAATGAAGAAAGAAACTGACGACATCGATGACGTCATCGTCGATTTATTCAATGATTTTGATTATTCATCTAATATACCTGATGAATGTTTAGCTTGCATTTTCCATTTCCTTACATCAGGTGACAGAAAAAGCTGTTCTTTAGTTTGTCGTCGTTGGTTACATGTCGAAGGTCAAAGTCGTCATCGTTTATCACTTAACGCACAATCTGAACTTGTAACTTTTATTCCGTTAATTTTTTCACGTTTTGATTCCGTTACGAAGTTAGCTTTGAAATGTGACCGTAGATCTGTTAGTATTGATGATGATGCGTTGGTTTTGATATCTTTAAGGTGTCGGAATTTAATGAGGTTAAAGCTTAGGTCATGTAGAGAGTTAACTGATACTGGTATGGAAGCTTTTGCTAAGAATTGTAAAGGTTTGAAGAAGTTATCATGTGGATCTTGTGCTTTTGGTGCTAAAGGAATGAATGCTGTGTTGAATAATTGTGCTTTAATGGAGGAATTGTCGGTTAAACGCTTACGTGGCATAACGGATGGGGCTGCAGCTGAGCCGATTGGTCCAGGTGTTGCTGGTGGTTCGTTACGGGTTATTTGTTTGAAGGAATTGTATAATGGACAGTGTTTTGGACCGTTGATTATTGGATCGAAGAATTTAAGGACGTTGAAGCTTTTTCGATGTTCTGGTGATTGGGATAAGATTCTTGAAGTGATTGCTGAACAAGTTGAAGGGCTTGTTGAGATCCATCTTGAGAGGCTTCAGGTGAGTGATGCTGGTCTTAGTGCTATTTCGAAATGTTTGATTCTTGAAATATTGCATTTAGTGAAAACCCCTGAATGTACTAATAATGGTTTAAAGATTGTTGCTGAAAGTTGTAAGCTTTTAAGGAAGCTTCATATTGATGGATGGAAGACTAATAGGATAAGTGATGAGGGGTTAATTGCGGTGGCTAAACATTGTCCTAATTTGCAAGAATTGGTTTTGATTGGAGTGAATCCGACGTGTGCTAGTTTGGAGAAGTTGGCTACGAATTGCTTGAATTTAGAGAGATTAGCTTTGTGTGGAAGTGAAACTGTTGGGGATCCGGAACTGTCGTGTATTGCTGCGAAATGTATTGCGTTGAGGAAATTATGTATAAAGAGTTGCCCGGTATCTGATCAGGGCATGGAAGCGCTTGCTGGTGGATGTCCAAATTTGGTGAAAGTTAAGGTTAAGAAATGTAGATTGGTGACTTCTGAAAGTGCGGATTGGTTGAGGACAACTAGGGGTTCTGTTGCTGTGAACTTGGATACACCTGAACCTGAAAATCCCGATGCAACAAGCGCCAGTGATGGTGGTGTGCCTGAAGCTGGGAATGAAAATAGACAGGTGGCTGGTCAAGTAAGAGCTGTAAATATTGCATCAAGCAGTACCGCCAGGTCAAACTCCTTTAAGGCCAGGCTAGGACTTACAACAGGAAGGAATCTGGTGGCTTGCACATTCAGAAGGTGGTCGAGCTTTGGCGGGAGTTCCAGTTCCAGAAATAACTAGAAAAAAGGAGCTGACCGAGAACAATCTTCAGCAACAACAACATCCCCAGTGTAATCTCATAAGTGGGGTCTGGGGAGGGTAGGATGTTCGCAGACCTTATCCCTACCTTTGTGGGGTAGACTGAGATCAATCTTATGCTCGAATATTCTGCTATTGAAGTTATTTGGCTTTTATTACATTTATATATTCTTGAGTTCGCATGCTGGTTAATGCAAGAACATATTTAGCCTTCATTGTTGGACCTTGTCTTTTTTGAGTTCCCCTTTTTTGCGTATGTACAATCCTAGTGATGCTATTTTTGGGCTGGTATGCTCCTTTAACGTGGAGTTCTTATCACTTCTACTGGGAGAGGACTCAACATGCTACTTTCTGAAAAAGAAAGGAAGGAAAAGGCTGTAATCCAAGGAGTTGGTGTTTTGGTTGGAATATGTGTTTACCGGTTTATGTTTTGCAAAGTTCTTCATTAAATATACCCTCCATATGAAAGATTCAATATCGTGAACACATTCTCCTTGACTCATCAGAGGCATTTGATGGGAAACTGAAAAGAATAGGAGATAATAGAAGTGCATAACTCAGACTATTGCTTTCTCTTATACACTACGATAAACACATTAAGCTAATAGAAAGTCAAGATTGTGATTCACTCGCATGTTATCAATGACGTGATTGCATCATGGAAAGATTTAAAGTCTGCACTTGGGATCAACTTTGCTGAACACGTCTTATAAAAAATCATTACTCTTACATTTACTGCTTGTTTGTTCCTCAGCTTCTACCTACTTCGTACATTTTTGTATTATATTTTGCTTCATTGGAAGCTTTAACAATTTATGAACTGGTTGTAGCATTAGCACTTTTATTTGCGAATTCTTTTGTTTAATCTTAGCTTAGAAATATGAAAAGTAAATACAATTTCCATATGTTATTGCCTTCGACTTGTCGTTTGTTTTTACAAATTCTGTCAAGATTTCTTTACTTATTCACGAATCAAATCAGATGTGCTTTGGATGTGCCCTCACCAGGAATCATTCTTGTATTTTTGGTGAATGAGGGGAATTTGACAATAGTGTGATTCACCTGGTAAATGAAGGACAATGGTGAAAAGTCGGGTTTCAATAGTCAAACCTGCACTCATACTGAAAAAGAAAGTGTGTCTCAAGGCCATGATATGCTACTATAATTCTAAAATGCCGTATAAGCCTGATTGTCTGAATCTTTCTCTATTGTCTCTCACAATGTGCTTGTGTGACTTGTGATGACATTTGGGAAAGGTGTTCAGAACTAGTGCATGGTTTTGTTTTTGTTGAGAACTAGAGTATCAGATCAAGATATTGTTTAAGGCAAGGTATCAACCTCTAGATGTTCAGTAAATAAATAGTTACAGCAGACTTTCTGGTTTTTTTTTTTGGGTGTCGAGATGCACTTCGGGACTCCTAGAAGCTCTGTGCTTTGCTTAGACAGAACTACAAGTTGTAAGTCTGGTTTTGGGGCCAAAAGTTAGTGAGCTCGTGTGTTACCATGTTGACTTAACTAGTTCAGTTCTAGTTAAGGAACTTTTGGTGACTTCATGGATTTGGAATATATTATGTCACCTGTGGGCATAGCTTGGTCTTTCTAGGGTGGAATCTTGAATACGAATGGAGATCAAGGATATGCTTATTGTAGTCAGTCATACCAGTTCTACTTTTGTTGTCCTTGAAGGTCATGATACATTCATATTCTCCTTGGGGGGATTGATTGCAATCGTTTTGCTAAATCAAATGAATGCATCAGCTAGCTTCATCAGAAAGGATGATTGAAGCTATCTAAAGCGTGAACGACTTTATTTTTGTTCTTCTGCATGTCTCTGAACTGCATGCCTGTTTTATTGGCTTCATTACGAGCTTCTGTCCTTTATTTTGGTTTCATGGTGAGCTAATTCTTTATTTCAGTTATGGCTCTGTGTGTGTGTGTGTGTTTGTTTGTGTGTAAAGGCAACTGAAAACCCTTTGGATTTGGTTCATTAAGCCGCATATTGTTGATGAGTTCATATTGTGATGGGAGAACATTACTCTTCAAAAGTGTGTAATTATCAATTCAAAGTTGCTTATCCAATTGAATGACTGCCTTATAAGTATGGTCTTGTGAAGCGTATTTTGCTGTTTTCTACATGCATAATTGTTGATGAGTTCATATTGTGATGGGAGAACATTACTCTTCGAAGTGTGTGTAATTATCAATTCAAAGTTGCTTATCCAATTGAATGACTGCCTTATAAGTATAGTCTTGTGAAGCGTATTTTGCTGTTTTCTACATGCTTTGGCTAATATTCGGTATCGAATTGTTATCTTTCGCTAGTGAAGTGTTTTTTGAATTCTTTACCATAGACAGCAGTATTATTCTGCTTCTTCGAGAATGAATCATCAGATTCTGTTATCATTATGTGTTGGTCTAACGAGCAAAACCTAATTCATCATTCAACTACTGAATCCATTTGACTGAACAGCTACGCCCATTAGTTGATTTATGACCACAGTTAGAACTTCAGTTACGGTACATGAATTGCGTACGCATTACTTTTGTGAAACTCAAGTAAAATTGAGTGACTTTCATTCTCAAAATAAAATTTAGCGACTTTCACATTACAAAAAATAGTTTAACTACTTCGATACAATAAATTGAACGCTGAATGATCCCTACATTTCAAGCTCTGAATTGTGTTATGCTCGAAGGTAGTAATTCACTATTAGTATCGATGATATATACATTAATGACGACTTGACTAGACATAGGTAGTTTCTCATTTTTGAGTTGTAAATAGCTAACATTTGAAGGTTGTGTCATAAGGCATCCCATTAAGGGCTCCAGATCTTCAAACCAACAGCTATTTGTTGTATAATTAGGCTTAAGACTTCATGTCTCAGGCTGCTAGTAAACTAGAGAGCATTAATATAGTTGTTTCTGAGTTCAATTACAAGTTATATAAAGGCCATATATGAAATGAAATTAGACTAATTGTCACCTGCGGTCGTAATGGAACCATATTTGGTGTGCTCTTGGATATTCGTTCAAGCTTAAACTAATCCCTGTGTTACACAACATTTGGTTCTTTTAGTTATTTCGTAGAACAGATTTGAGACACAGGAATCGAGAATGAAGGAGGAGGTTTGCTCTTGTTTACGAACTCGAGTAGTAGAATTCCTCATTCAATCGGCTCAGGACCTTCAAGTTTCTCCAATCGTCAAATACTCAGCACTATCACTTTTCGCCGATCGATTCTACCCATCTCTTTCCAAACCAGCAAATAACAATGCTAAAAGCTGGCTCTTACAACCATTGAGAGAAAGCAATTTGCAGCTCTTTGCACTTGCTGCAATATGGATCTCAAACAAAATCCACGATTCACCTCGCCTCAGTGTAAAATCCTTCAAGTCTTTAGCTGACATCACCATTAAAGACCAGCATTTTACAACAAAGGATTTTCTAGAAGCTGAGCTGGTGTTCATGCAGGTATTGAAATTTGAGATTAGGGCCTAGTATTCGCATAATATCTTATTCTTCAGTTTTTACTACTACCTGTTACTTCGCTTCAAGTGGCTTTGTTTGTCTTGCTATTTTGCTTTGGTTATATTTTTTTGAAAACCTCTCTACCCGAGGGAGGAGATATCACTCAATCTAAAACAACCCCTAACTTTCAAGCAGAAAGATAAATTTATGTGTAAAAATTGATTAAATTTTTAATAAATAGTAGGCATGAACCCATAACTTTAAATTAACAGGTTCAATGCTAAGAATCTTAAAAGATTGAACGCATAGAGTTTAAATTCTGAATCCGCCTCTAGTTACACTGGGTATGTTGTTGTTGTTGAGCTAATGTTGATGCAGGTATTGAAATTTGAGATCGGCACATCAAGCATTGCCTTCAGATTCTTTGAAGATCTGCTTACCAAGTTGAGTGAAGTTGCTAAAGTTGGAGAGCAATTAAGCCTTGAAGCTTGCATGGATATTATGGACTTGCTCTATGAAAAGGGGGAGGTTTCATTTTTAAATTGTTCTTCACATCATCTAGCTGCGTCAATAGTGGTTGCTGCATATGTAATCACAGTTCCAGTGCAAAAGAGTGAGTTTCCTATTGTTCTGTGGGTTAAGTTTGTTACTTCATGCAAAGAGGAGGATATTTTGGACACTGTTAGAAATATTCTAAAGCATGTGTTTGAAGCTTGAATTTCAATCAACTGTTGTTATTGTATTTCATGTAACAATTCAATTGAAGTGAAGTTGGATATGTGATCAATCCATATTTTGAACTAAGCAAATCTATGACAGATACTGATGGGAATTACATGTATAAATGAACTAATCTATTCATGGCTAAAGTATAATTGACAACTCAAAATTCAAGAAGACTAGTGTTGAAGTAAATTTGTGAGCCTATGATGAATTGATGTTAGTTCTAAATTTTGAACTAGGCAAATCTATGTTAGGTACTTTGTGGAATCACGTGGACAGACGAGCTGCAATGCTCGAGTATCATTGCAGTGAGCTTTGTAGTGCAGAAGAAACCAAGTATCAAAGCCATTCACAGCTTACGAAGATGAAATTTCTAATTTGTCTTTTTCCCTTTCTTTGGTGCTGGTGCTTGGGACAAGAGAATTTGACTCAAGATGGTACCGTTCATCACTACACCAATCACAGATCCCATGACAACTGCAACAAAATCAAAATCTGTTAGAAGGCCAGGATTGATCAAATTACAAAGATCATACAATGATAATTGATAGGATGAAAATTTGGCATCATTGCAGATAGAAAATACTTCTTACAAAAGAATAGCATTTCAAAAATCTTAAAAGATCAGTAGAAAAGCACTTTTGAGCAAATCTCCTTCTTACGATACAAAGCTTTATGATAGCACCCAATTTTTCTGATTCGGCGGTTCCATCTATGATTTATCATTCACGGACGTTGATAAGATCCATCCGAAGGATCCGTAGGATTAATTGTGGATCCAAGACAACAATGGAAAGATTTGAGTCTTAGATTTTGATTTAGTTTTCTATATTTTGTATTTCACTTGTACAGGGTATATACTTAGTCAAAATATATACAATAGAATCAGTATTCGATTCGGATAGCAATTGTATATTTCTCCTCAACTATGTATGTCCAAAATCTTTCTCATCAAAAGAAAAAACGAAAGAAAGAAAATGAATAGAGGCATATTGACTCCTATGCAGCTGGAACTCTAGTAGACCAAATTTCAGTTGCATCCCCTCCAAAACCACTCTTCCAACAGAAAAAGAAATGTAAGGAGAACTACTACTCCAATATTTTATCATTAGAGTAAGATTTTGATCAGTGACTTGAATCTGGACAAATGAATGCAAAATTAACAGATTCTGTGCTTCTTTGCTGATTTTTCACTTAAAGCGTAAAGGTGCATTTCCCAGGATCAAATTGTTCATTGTCTACTCTAGACAGTGAGCAAATGGTTCATAAAGGCCTAAAAGATAAGTTGAATGTTGAAGTGAATAAGAAGTTGAAAATAGGATGCTGGAAAGTGGAATCTAGGTAGGAATGGTGAAAAATCATCTTGTGCTCTGGAAGAGAGTTTCTACTGAGCCACATCTGTGTTCTGTGTCTATTTATTACCTTCTCGGCTGAGAGGGCACAACATGGCCTATAGAATGAAATCTTGGTCAACATTTTGGTTTCACAAATATTAAAGGCAAAAGATAAACTGGAAATGATTCCACAACTAGAGATGCAATGAAGAAATACCTAGCTAAATCCGAAGTGGTACATTGTACAATTAAGACTGGAAGTATATTATTTAAGAGTAACTTACCAAAGATGCGCATTGAGCCAAGTTGAACAAAAGTAGTCTAGATCCAAATTCCGTACTTCTTTCTATATATAATAAGTAGGTTTTTCTCCAGTTACTGTTTTCTTTTCCATTTTTGAAGCCAGCAAACTGAATATCAGAAGCTGATTCTGTTTGTATGATTATGTTGCCTTCTCGTTTCCCTCATAATCGAGTTTTTTTTGCATCAAACTCAAGCCTCCTGATCTTTTTCAAAGTTGAGCTAGAACTCTAATGTCCCAGCTTTGACCAATCTCAAGCTAAAGTCCAAAAGAAATCAGCAGGGTTAAACCAGCTTGCTTTGAAAGCTCGTATCAACTAAGAAATTCATTTTTTAGTATTTTTCAACTACCCTCTTTAATAAAGGTTAAAGGTTATTCTTTGAATCGCATTCGAGCGATTTGTTTTCATCTCAATTATAATATCCAGTCTTTAGTTTCAGACTAATGCTATGCAACAGCAATGATGAAGGGAACAAAAAGACTTAGTTCCTTTCCCCTCTGCACCACCAAACACCACTATTACAGAGGACTAAAAAGTGAGTAATATTGATCTGAAGATTATCCTAGTACAAGCTCATCTTCACAGGATTTCAATTATGTTGTCTAAAAATGTCTTTAAAACACTTGATCCACATTCTACCGTAGCAGAAAACAAATGTGACAGCAATGATGATACACCAAAGCCACTAAGTATATTGATCATGGTACTTATAGGAAAAAAATAAACATCTAGATCATGGTTATGCATTTGAAAAACTAGAATTAAGTGGAAATTAAGAATGCATCAGCTTATAGTTCGGAAATAGATAAAGGCACAATGCTTCCATATCCAGATAGCACATTGCAAACTTCTGTGGAGTTTAAGATCAAAGAAAACAAGAGCATACCACTCATTGGAGCTTTTTCTTGGAGGCTGGTAAACACTCTAACTGCAACATAGAAAGGAAAAGTGGGCGAGAACTTCATTTTGGGAAGTGCAACAAGAAGTTCAATGGTAAACTTACCCATGGAACCACCAAAGTTCATAAAAAAGGTTAAAAAGCTTAGTTCCCCAGTGCTTCTGTTCTGCTCAAACAACATTGAGGAATAAAAAAGAATTACTAAATTAAGAAGCTGTAAGAAAAGAACGGAAGTAGCAAAAATGTAACTGCATATGCAGTGATTACCGGTTGCACATCATTGCATAAATGAATGTAAGAATCAATCAGGTATGAAACTTCACGTTGACCTCATGGCAATTAAAATGAGAACCATTATGACATGAATGAATACCTGAAAATTCTTCCAGATCTGTGGAATCCTTGCAAAAAGAAAAATCGAATGCTGAGAGGCCTGAAAAGTTTTATTCCACTACAAACATGAGCAGTGGTGTACTGTTTCTGTGGACTCCATTTATCAAAGAAGAATGTATATCTTTTGGAGGGTTGTAGTCCAACAAAACAAAAAACTCTAACTGAGGTAAGGATAGCAAGGACATTTTACAGAAATGAATTATAAGTCACCATTTTCCACTTACATATAGGGCCTCAAAAAGAATGGGATCAATTTGGCCTGCCAAAACAATTGGGGCTATAGCACAATATCTGTTGATTAAAATAGGAGGAACAACAGATTCTAATTCCAATGGAAGGCTCACTTAAAATTAACAAAAGAGATCAGTTTAAATGGCCAATTTATAAGATTATATGCCTATGTCAGACCACCTTTTACGAATCCAAAGGTGGAGGAGTTAGGACACAATAATCCTCTAATCCATGTCTTTGTTCCCAAAGGCTGAGAAAAATAATAGATGATCGCAACCAAAATGACAGCTGCAACAAGTAAAAAGGCACAAGATATTAGAGATGCTGCAGTCTTGCAGACCTAAAATAAATAAATGAAAGTCTCCGCTCCACATCATAAGCTTTTGGATGAGGTAGCTCGTACAATTTAACTTAGTTTGAGGGGTATGTTGCAAAATTCAAGTACACTGCATTAACAGTTTGAACTTTTAGATGAGACACACTAAACGATTTAAGAAGAGATATGAAACTAAGAAATTGAGATATTGAAGTGCAATGGATTGAAGGTTATTTACTCTATCTACAAAGGAGTGAATAATCAAAATACCATATCATGGCATAGATTTTTTTTTATCAGTAAGGTACAACCTAGATACTTGTTCAATGGCTTAAGAAAACCATGCTACTACCAGTATCTATTCATCCAATCTCGGAAAACAAAAGTCCAACATAATGCTGTAAAGGAGCTTCAGTCATTGGCTTGAGCAGAACTGGTTAAAGGAATTAAATTGGCTGCTCAAAGAAAAAGAACCACAAAAAAGAAAGATGCATGGTAGCTAGCCTAAAAAAACCACACTAATTCTGCACTCAAACCAGTAGAACTCCAATGCAAATTTGAGAAGCTGCACCCCTCCACGCCTTCTCATCTCAACATATAAGAATAGATTATTAAATGAAGTGAGAGTGCAAGATGCATATGTTGGACATACCTTGAATCAAAAGAAAAGCATACTCTCCGAAAGCTGAAAAAGGAAGTCCTTTGTGAAGACAATATGCTAAAGCAATGGTATAACCAATTACTTCTAGCTCGAAGCTCACAACACTAAGCCCTCTAACACTTTTGTGTCGCAAAATTTTTAGTATCTGCATGAGGAAGAGAAAGAATGTGTGATACACTTAGTCCAAGCTGTAAATGCTATAGCCATTAGACATTTAAATTAGTAATAACAACCTAACCAACTTACCTTACCTACCCGTAACCCCAAAAAATATTGTGACAAATGACACTTTATAGTTCCTAAGTTGAACAAAAAAGGGATCAGAAAAATTTGTCTTTCACTGAAAATGAATAACAAGACCACAGAATCAGCACTGGACAACCCACCTACATAGTCGTTCACCAACAGAGGCGTATGTAGCCTATAAGGTTGGGGTTCAACTGAACCCCAAACTTTGGACGCGGAGCCTAAATTTATATGTAAAAAATTATTAAAATTGCAATAAATAATAGATATGAACCCCTAACTTTAAAAATATAATGGGTTCAATGCTAAAAATCTATAGATTGAACCCATAAAATTTAAACTCTGGATCCGCCTCTGTTCACCAAGATATATATTACTACTCCGGCCCTAATTTACATGACACTCTTTCCATTTTGGACTTCTCAAGTGTTTCCCATTGTTCCATTTCTATAACATTCACAGCTTTAATCAAGTTCATTGAAGTCTTCAGATTTCTTGATGTTTTCTTTATCTGATTACTTTCCAATCATCACTTTAATATTTTCTTTCACAATGTATAAGTCAAAATTTACATCATTAAATTCCATGCACATAAATGGGACAATGAATACAATGTTATCAGCTGTTAAGCTAGAATAGATTCAAGATATAGACAAAACTTAAAGCGGGTCAGAAATTAGAGATCATAAAATTATCTTCTTTAAAGTAGAACTCAAAAAACCCGAAAAAGAGTAGATTTTTCAGGAAAATACCTGAGGAAGTTTAACAGTGGTAGAGGCAGCAACAATGGCATAGCCGAGGAGCTTGGATATTAAAGGAAGCAAACAATCTTTTTCTGGGAATTCACCTTTGCTAAGGGCTGCCACTACACAACCAAAATTCATTCCAAGAAACTTGAGCTCAACCATATTTATTGATGAGATGAGATCAACACAGCTTTTTCGGTTTTATAGTGGACCTAAGGAATTGCGTTTGATTCCTTAAACAGTGTGCTGATTTCTGATCAAACATAGGTTGTCTTGTAACTCGCGTTTATGCGATTTCATGTTTGTTTTTGATAATAGGTTCAAAATAGTGCTTTAAGTAGCAGTGTTGGTCCTTTTTAACTTTGTTAAAAATGAACACTTTTGATCTCGGGTCAGATATTTACTAAATTTTGATGGTTAAATTTAATTAGATTTTTGAAAATAGAAAAAGAATTAAGGGGACTCATATTTAAAAGTACATACTTTATAGTTTATGTTATTTTTGGTCAATTTCAAAAGTTTAGAATTTTTTTTTTAGGTGCCATTTTTGTTATTCTTGGTCTAATTTTTGTGCCTGGCGTTAGTTTTTATGTTGCGATTTCTGAAATTTTGAAGGAAATTTATGATTTTTCTGGTTAAGAAAGAATTTCATAATTCTGATTATAACGTTAATAATTAGAGTTTGATAAATACTAGTATTTAACAATGACAAACGTCACGGACCAAAATTATTCAATGAATACTTAGAGACTATTTTAAATCTACAACCAATGATGAGGGACAACTTTTGTCATTTTCTTGTGCTACGTAAGTTGCATTTAGTTGCCACTTATTAATTACATATATTAAATGTAATTTGTAAGTTGCATTTTCCGAATGCTATTGTTATGACGCATCCCCTCAAATAGATATGCAATAGTTCCGAATATTTTACATCACATATAAAGAAGCTGGAGAAAGGAGGCGGAGGACAACTTCTAAGAGATGATTTATTTTAAGTTTAAAATAGAAACAAAAGTTAAAAACCCCATTATACCAGTCCTTGAAAAGGAAACTTCCTCTGTGTAAAGTACTCCCTCCGTCTCATATTATTTGACCACATTATAAAAAATATGTCTCAAATTACTTATTCATCTACAAAATTAAGATAAAATTAATTAAATCTTTCCCATCTTACACTTAGTATTAAATGTTCTTGAAAATAGTCAATATTAATTAGAATGTATTTATTGGAGAGAGATGAGTGAAAGATAGTAAAACAAAGGAGTATCTTTTATATATAATTTCTTAAGGGGTGTATAAAAAAAAAAAAGTGACCAAGTAATATGGGACGGCGGGACAATAGCAAAGAGCATCTAAGAAACACGGGCCTCTATTTTAAGTCCAAATAAAGCCCAATAAATCTGAAGCCCAAGCCCATCCAGACCTCTTCAACTTCCCCTCATTATTCTCTCCCATTTCCCATAAATTCCTAACCCCTTTCGCGGTAAATATAAATTACATAAATAAAAAAAGCATCCGAAAAAAGACAAAAAAAGTAAATAAAAATAAAAATAAAAATGAACGTCGGTGACGGAACAGTCGCCGGCGACGGCGTTTCCTCAAGCATATCCCACTTCACCTTCACGTTATCACAACGTTATCAACACCTTTTAGATAAATCAACACCACAAGTCCTTTACCGTTGGATCTTCTTCGGTTTGATCGCTTTAATCTACGCCGTACGCGTGTTTATGGTTCAAGGTTTCTATATCATAACATATGCTTTAGGAATCTATATTATACAGCTCCTTATTGCTTTCCTTTCACCACAAGTTGATCCGGAAGCTGAAGGTGGTCCTAGTCTGCCGACACGTGGCTCTGATGAGTTTCGACCTTTCGTTCGTCGCCTTCCTGAATTTAAATTCTGGTGTGACAATTTTACGTCTCTTATTTTGCTTTACTTATGAATGTTTAGATTTGTTTGATATGCTTTTGTTACGATCTAGTTTTTGAATTTTGACTTTGACTTGAATACAAATTGAATCTGATGGTTATTTTTGGTAGGGTATTGAATCTGATGGTTGTTGTTGTGAATAGATGGTTAATATTTGTTGTAATTAAGATGTGGATTGCTAGAATAGCCAGATTTATATTGTTAGCTAGGTTTTGGACATAGATTTGGTTGAAACTTGAAAACTAAAAAGAGTTTTTGAAGATGAGATGAAAAATGATTTTTGGAAGTTGAAATTGTGTTTGGATATGCATTTTACTTGAAAGAAGTTGAAACTTGGTGAGGAGAGAACTTCAAAATATTTTTTGAAAAATACTTATAGCCAAACGGGAGCTAAAGGATTCTGGAAATTATGAATGTTTAGATTTGTTTAATATGTGCCAGTTTTTCGATCTCATTTTGTAGTTTGATTATCATCTAGTTGTCTGATTTTTGACTTTGACATGAATAGAGATCAAATCTGATGGTTACTTTTGGTGGTTAATTGAATCTGATGGCTCTTATTGCCAATAGATGGTCAACATTTGCTGTAACTAAGATGTGCATTGCTAAAAGAGTCAGATTTATATTTTTAGGATTCTGGAAATTATGTTGTAAAGAAAGAAATCGCGTTTTCAAATTAGGGCCTGTTTGGCCATGAAAATTGTGAAATTTGAAAAAAGTAGTTTTTGTTTTCAAAGTGAAAAGTAATATTTGGAAATTGGAGTTGGGTTTGGCCATGAATACAAATGGGAGTTGTTTTTGAATTTTTGTGAGTGATTTAGAGTGAAAAAAGTGAAAACAACTTTTTGGTGTTTTTCAACTTTTTGAAATTTTTGGCCAAACATGATTTCCAGAATTCAACTCTGGAAAAGTAAAAAGTATTCATGGCCAAACAGCCACTAAGAATTGGTACATTTCACTGATTTTTTTTTTTTTTTTTTTTTTGGGGAATCTGCTGAGAAGTGTTGTTTGTTGATCACGTTTTTACTTATTCATGGTTATGGAAGTTGATGCTCCAGTGTGAAGAAATTGTCTTTCTGATCTGTTTGCTAGTTGCTACCCATTCCTGCCTTTACATGATGATCTAGGATCTGATAAAGAATAGAAGAATAGGAGTGGAAAGAAGGAATGCTACTTTTCTTATACTCCCTCCGTCCCAAATTAGTTGTCATGTTTCCCTTTTTGAAAGTCAATTTGACTCATTTTCGAAGCTAAATTGGATTAGATCAACTCAATATGTTATATTTAAAATTTAGATATTCAATAACTATACGATAAGTACTACAAGTTGCGACTTTTCTCATGTTAATTTGATTAAAAAATATATTTTAAAATGCTTGCCAAAGTTCACATAGTTTGACTCTTGAGAAGCGAAACATGACAACTAATATGGGACGGAGGGAGTACTATTTTGTAGTATGATCTTAGCTAAGCTTAAGACGCGGTTCTTAAAGGAATTAGCTTGAGATCAACCATTACAAAATGGGGCATCAACTTAACAACATTTTGTTTGTTTTGACCTGGGATTTCTGCATTTTTTTTTTCAATGGTGCCTTTGAACTTCAACTCTACTAATATGCAACATTGGTTGAGCCATTCAGTATTTGAAACCTACTAACTTCATCAATCCTGATTCGTGTCACATAACTAGAGGGGGCGCCCTAACAAGAGTTTCTTCATCATGCAGCATGTTATGTGTCAGATTAAGGTAGATAGCCTGGGATTTCTTATTTTCTTAGATTCTAATTGGTACAAGTTATTGGAAGAGTCTTTCAAAGCTCAAAATTATGAAAATCTATTGCATCCCTCTATAAAGAAAAAGTATGAAAATTTGATGCATCCTTATTCTGCCCTAGAACTCCTTGCCTAGCTATTATGGATCTAATATTCATGTGATGGCAGGATAATAGTATCACAATTATCTGTTTTGTACCGCCTAAATAACTTTGATAGATAGAAAAATCATACTTATTTAAAAAAAAAAAGTGAAAAAAGATAGAAAACTCATGTATTGTTACCATTCTAAAAAAAATAAAATAAAAAAAATTCATGTATTGTTACTGATAAAAAAAATCAAGTGTTGATTGCACCGAGTATGACGCTTAAGGCCTTAAGCAATACACATGGGCTTGGTTAGGTCTGTTTACTGAGTTGGCTATAATGTCATTTGTTTTACTCATCAAATGTACTTGTTGCCCACCATATAATTTTTTAAAAAAAAAATCCTTGTGTTGCCTACCATATTATCAAGATGTTTTTTTATAATTTGAATGTCTAGGTTAGTAAGTACCATTTTCATTTAAAAAAAAAACAAAGAACAAAGAAGAAGAAACAAAGAAAAGAAGATTTGAATGACTAGGGATGAGGTTTCTTTCTTGCAACATGCCTTTTTACTGGAGTTGAATTTAAGTTGCGTCACTAGGATAAATGCTTATTAGCATGAGGTGATCTAATGTGGAAGTTCTTTGATCATATAGGATAATTTGAGTGATTTTATTTGGAAGCTCCCTTGCTATACGGGACAACTTATCCTAATCAGTAATAATTATAGATAGGATTCAAGAAGTGTATTCCTGATCATGGAATTATGTTGGTCCATTACTGCTAGTAGGTTTTATTAGTATTTTAAGCGTTTATGGTACAATTTTGACTATGTTTTCAGTGAGGCAGGTACCATAGCCCTTGGCTTTTATTTTATGATTTGTGGCCATCCGTGATGGTCAGAGTTTCGGTCTATCATTGTAAATTTCTGCAGGTTGAAAATGTCCCAGTCCGAAGTGTCCATGTTTCAAAATCGTCTCATGTTTCTCAAAAGTATTCAGCATGTCTGAAAAAAAAAAAAAAAAGTAAACTTGGTGACCAGCTTCTGACCAGACATGCTGATGCACCGAGTCCACTTGGTCCCCAACCTTGTCTCCCAGTAATTGTTCCTGATCTTGATGCTTGTAATAGTTTTAGTAGCTGGGATGAATTTGAATTTAGGACCTTGAGCTTGTGATATGCTTTAGCCAGTGCTTGGGAAGAGCATACTCCTTCTACCCTTTCTCCTTTACCCTCTTCTTAGGTACCTGAATTTCTTTATTTTACAAGATGTTTAGGTGCTTTGTTTTTTTTAAATGATGGTGGTGTCCGGGCCAGCTTGAGCGTGCCCACCAAGGCAGATTTGAATCCTAATCTCCAAGGTTTGCCCCTACTTCATTGACCACTAGCCCACACCCTTGGGTGCAAGTGTGTGGCATATGGTTGGGGATTCCCATTCTAGTTGCTCACTTAATCATATAACAGAACAACTTCACCTACTTCATTGACCACTAGCCCATACCCTTGGGTACAAGTGTGTGGCATATGGTTGGGGATTCCCATTCTAGTTGCTCACTTAATCATATAACAGAACAACTTCACCTACTTCATTGACCACTAGCCCATACCCTTGGGTACAAGTGTGTGGCATATGGTTGGGGATTCCCATTCTAGTTGCTCACTTAATCATGTAACAGAACAACTTCATTGTGCACTTCATATATGTGCCTATACTTCTGTTAGTCGCAGTCATCATCCAATTTTTGTTGGCAATATCAGCTTCTTAATCAGTAGTTTGGCATAATTTACTTTTCCTTGACAGGTACTCACTAACAAAAGCAGTCTGCATTGCTTTTGTGTTGACATTCTTCAGTGCCTTTGATGTGCCTGTATTTTGGCCAATTTTATTATTCTATTGGTTGGTGCTGTTCGTTTCAACAATGAAGAGGCAAATAATGCACATGGTCAAATATAAATATGTTCCTTTCACATTCGGCAAGCAGGTACATATAAAGTCTAGCTCTAATTACATTGGTATCTTTTTACATTGTCCAAGCCTCCATTATCTCTGTACTTTAGCCGTAATATTTTGAAAATGATTGGAAATACTTCTTTCTACAGCGTTATGGGAAGAAAGTGCCATCTAGTGATGAGAGAAGTGCTTCCAAACCTTGAAGTTCGAAGCAGATTGGGCGTTTTTTGGTGGGGAATGAATTTGTTTTAGCTACAAACTTTCCTGGATAGCTGTATTTTTCACCGGATAGGTTTCTGAGCTTGGGTTATGCCATTGAATATATAATTATCGATGAATTCTTAGATTATAAAACTTAGATCTCCTAGAAGCTGCCACGTATCTTGATTCTTTCATTAATGGGTACGCTAGTCCCTGGATGTAATATTCATATTCTGAGCTCATTCTTGAACCACTCTTATTAAATTCTAGCTTAGTAGATGCTAGCAGGTTGCATATCCCTGTGCTGGAGTTCTTTTGACAATTGTCAACTGCTGCATATTGATTTTTGCCAATAAATTGTCATGCACCCTAGAGCAGTGAAAACTAATCTTTCGAAGGGTGGAAGGCCCTACTTCCATGAATTGTTTTATCCCATTTCTGTTTTCGATTTCCTGCTTCTAGAAAGATTTGCTTGATAACTATTGGACTGCTGGTCGAAATCTGTGTCAGTGAAACGAAAGTGAAATCTGCCATTATGATGGAAAGGGATATCTAAGCATAGTGGGTTGAGTTTTACTGTTGGAGATTAGAATCAATTTAAGGGCAGTAATAGAGGTCGTTATTGGAATCTTCTATCCTGACAGATAAGGAAGGTAGGGCAATTATTATGGGAGAGGCTTGGACAGTCACAAATTCATGTCCTTTTAAAAGCTGAATAGCCTCTTTTCCAACCCAATTTGTAATTTTCAAGTCTTTAGACCTGCCTTCCAGGGAACGCACATTTTGGGGCCTAGTTATGTTGTTGCCCCTCGGAGTTTCAGATTTCATATATAAAACTTCATGACAGTGGTAAAGTTGATGTTTTTGAATTTTACCCCATTTATAAGGTACGTAGGGGTCATTGGATTATTTATGCAGTGTACCCACCTATAGTATTAAACACCACCACCAACCGTTGAGGACACCCGGTGAGTATTCAATTTATAGCAAACAATATGATATTAGAATATACATTGCATACTTAAATTTTTAATGCGACACTGAACACTTCTTGGTCGCTAACTTTCACTCAGTTTTCTCATGCAGACTCGTGATTGACTAACTCCCTAAGATAAAATTGAGCAAATTAATTACAGATAAAAATACAAGCATGATGGTTTAGAAATAAGTCAAAAATCTAATTGTAAACTTGAGCAGACTGGATAATATTTGATCTACATAGGCATCCATCCAACCCATTATGATTTGTGTGTAAATTTGGTACTTTCTCAGACAGTACATAACATTATTGTAGAAGGGTGTTTAAAGAAGCATTGTCTGTACAATGATGCAATGTAAACAATGAATGGTTGCATTTAAAAGGGGAAAGGGGTCACTTTCAGCCAATTCATTATAGACGTAGTGTCACTTACTCGAGAAGATTGGTGGAGGACCACCATTTATTGGGCTGACCCTATCCAAGTGCAAATCTTGGGAATCTTTTGGTTCTCTTTTTAGGGGTTGCCAATTTATCCAAATGATTTGGTGATTATTAATCCGAAGGGGTTTTGTTTGCTGATTATTAATCCGAAAAGGGGTTTTGTTTTGTGAGCAGAGTTCAATATGTAGGGTTTGACTTAAATTATAGGGTGAAAATATTAGTGCAGAACGGTAGAGACAAGGGTTTCAACTGTGCTATATTAGCGGCAAGGTTCACAGAATAACGGATAAAACGTCTTTATAATCACGTGATAAGCAAAGGGAAAAAAGTGATAGCTATATCAGATTAGAAAATGTACAGTACACATCTTAGGGCGTTGCCTAGCGGTCAAGGAGTGAAAATCATTGTAGACCAATGTTTAGATTTGAGTAAATGTTGGGTGATTTTTTTCCGATCTGCTTAACATTATGGACAAAGTTATCTGTGCTAATAGGCATCAATATGACAATTAATGTGTGCGCAAGCTGAGACCACTGTGAAAAAAATGTGGAATAAAATGAACAAGGGGATTAGACAAAGTTATCAGCTACATGTGCGTGGGAGCTAATAGGCATCAATATGACAATTAATGTGCGCGCAAGCTGAGACCACTGTGAAAAAAATGTGGAATAAAATGAACAAGGGAATTGCAGTACGAGAGGGCTCTCAACTTTGGAGATGAATAAAATGCTCTATTGGCATTAAAAATAAAAACAAAAAGGGTACGAGAGTGCAGGTTTGTGATCTTTAATTAAGCGAACACAAAGTTGGTTAAGGATTCATAATTATGAACTCAGACCATGCAACTTCTAACATGCTAAGTAATAGTGGCACATAACAGTTTACTTAATAACCCGAAACTCTAACCACTATAACATAAAAAGTAATAGTAAAGCTTATTTGAATGATAATGCACTTGTTATATTTGATCTCTCTTCAAAAGTGAAGGACGCCATTTTTAGTTATTAGTTCGAATTTAGTGGTGGAACTAAGATTTTCACCTATGGGATTAAAAAATATGAAGAAGTAAATACACAAAGAAACATCTACGATATATACATAAAAAAAAAAAATTAAATCCTGTATATACACTGTAGATTTTCGCTGAGGGGGTTCATCCCTACCTAGCTTCGCCCTGAGTTCGATCAAAAAAATGGCAGAATAACAGTGTGAGCCTATCATATTCTCTGGTACCAAACTCAGTTTACATTTTACTGAAGTTATTCATGCCAAGTCTACTCTGACATAACCAACAATGTTATTCATTGTAGTGTTCATAGGGTCGGAGAAGGGTCGCACTCGAGGTGTGTAATGTAAACAACCTACTTTGACACACACATCACTGACTAATTCCACTACTTAAACCCATGACCTGGAAGTCACACGGAGACAATTTTAATATTGCTCCAAGGTTTCCTGAACAACTTTATTATTGCTCCGACGCTTTGCCAACCAAACCAAATAAATTTTGCCCTTTACTTATGTATAAAAAAAAACAAGAAAACTGTGGTAAGGAATGTCACACTTAAATTCATCAGTTTCCTTCACACACTTCCCACAGTCATATATTAAAGGCATTAAAAGTCATATTTTTCTCTCTACAAATTATATTGTGATTTGGAGTAACACTGTGCAGCTTATGTTCTTTTTGTTTTCTAGAAAAAATGGAAGGTGGACTTCCCATGCTAAATTGTCTACTACAGCACACACTTAGAAGTCTCTGTACTTGCTCTGAGTGGGTCTATGCTGTTTTCTGGAGAATTGTCCCCAGAAACTATCCTCCACCTAAGTAAGCAAAATATTTATTTAACCTGGCAATTAACATTGCTAATTACACAAGATGAATATATCATACTAAATTGTTTTTTACTTTTGTTGCAGATGGGATCATGGAGGAAGCTTGCTTGATCGCGCTAAAGGAAACAAGAGAAATTGGTATTGACCTAATGTATGGTATTAAAAGTATGTTTTGTAATCTTTTATGGACTATTTATTTACATTTCATTTCAGGATTCTTGTTTGGGAAGATGGTTTCTGTGACTTTTATGAATGTGAAAGATCCAAAAGGGAATATGGGAGGATAAAGTTTGGTCCTGACATCTTCTTCAAAATGTCTCATGAGGTTTATTCTTTTGGTGAAGGGTGAGATTTTGTGTTCTTCTTTTTCACTTTCATTTTGTAAGAAGAATAAGTTGCAGTTCCCTAAGCAAAGTATGACTAAACCTTTTAATAAATTTTGAAGATTGGTGGGCAAAGTTGCAGCAGATAATAGTCACAGATGGGTGTTTAAAGATGCCTCAAATGAAAAAGATTCAAGCTTTATTTGCTCATGGAATCTGTCCATTGAACCTGTAAGCACCACGAAGACCTCATTCCTTCCTTGCCAGAGGCGAATTCAAGATTTGAGCTTTTGAAATTATGAGTTCAAAATTTAAATATTTATTGAAACTTTAGTGATTTTTCACATATATATGTACATTCCCTTCAAAAAATTAATATTTGTTGCATCTCCATATTTGCCTTTTTTTTGCCAGCAACCAAGAGCCTGGGGAGTTCAGTTTAATTCAGGCATTCAGGTACTGAAAGTTCAGTTAATGACAAAATAGAATTGTTCCCATTGTTTCATCATTTTTCGTTTTCAAAGATGATAATTTATGAAGTTTCTGTTTTTTGGGCAGACTATTGCAATTATATCTCTTAGGGAAGGCATCATTCAGCTTGGCTCATTTAATAAGGTGTCTCTTATCTCTTACTTACCGCTATTTATTCCTTCTTAACGCTACTTAATCCTACTTAATACTACCATTTAATTCTACTATTTTTTGCTTATTCTTCATTTTTGGAGGTATTCATGTGCTTTCACTGATAACTGATTCACTACTTATAGGTTCTTGAAGATCTCAATCTAGTAGTAAGCATTCAGAGGAAATTCAGCTACCTCCAAAGCATACCAGGCATTTATGCAATTCAGAGACCTTTTCCACCAATCCAACATCCATACAGTTACAAGGCAAACAATGTCAATCTAGTTAATGAGACAGACTATGGAATGGACGATAAACACCAGCTAATTGGGTCTAAAAGACTTCTTGGTGATCGATTAATTCACGAGTTTCCAGTCAAGTCCATCAATTTAGGTGATAATAGCCCACAAAGCATGGCTAGTCTACCTCTGTGGTCGATGTCTGCAACAGCACCGTCTTGTTATGCTAATGCAGTACATGACATGAATACTTTTCGCGACAGAGTTATGAGGAACACTACAAGCAAGAATGTCAAGGCTAATGGATTAAATCATTTAAAGTTTGGGACAGCCAATGAAGATGGAAAATAAGGTAGTTGAAGTAGCTCCAAATCCAAATTAATTGCATTTTAGTAACATACTGCAAAAGGTCTTTAAGTATATATGGGGCATTGTTCAAGTGTACAGAGGGACCGTTTGCTGGTTGTTAGCTTAACTTGGCAACAATGTACTGAGTAATTTGTTTACATGATAATGACATACTAGTAATCTTTAGCAATTTGTTCTGCTCGCGTTATTATTGTTGTTCAGATTTACTTGTATTATCGACCATACATTCAGAATTGGATTGTAGATTGCTGCAGACTTGGTAATTTGAGCATGACGCTGGCTGTAGCTAAAGGAGGTGGAATAGAAACACAACCGAAGATTTTGATTTCTAATAATTTAGTACCATAAGTAATAATCTAAACAACAACCAAAAAAAAAAAGTGGATAGGTACTACTAGCTACTTCATATGATAAGTCTTGTTTGAATTAAATGTTACAGATTGAAATTTAGCGTTGAGAAAAGCCTGAGCCATCATATTACCAAGTTGGACTTGGGCTTGGGTTGTGAGATGAATACCATCCGAACCCACTGGTAGACCATTAGCATCCACCTTTATTACATTTGGGAGTTCAATATCCATCTGTGCTTGTCTCACTACATGCACAAATTTTCCTACAAACGGCGGTTTTGGATAATGTAGAACTACCTGCAAAAAAGAAAAGAAAAAAGAACTTGAAAGAAAACACTAGTACAAGGTTTTCAAATTAGCAGGAGTAGTACAAGTGAGTTATCCTGCTATAAAATTTGGGATTAAATCTATTTTGTGTTTGGTTGAGGGTATTAGTTAAAATCATGATAAATTTTATACTACAATCATGGGATTATCTTATCCCGTACAAAAAGGTGAGCTAGACAATCCTGGATTTAAACCCAGAATAATCAGGTTTTAAACTAAACAACCAATAATAATTACTCCTATTAAAGCTAAGAATTTGTCCAAAAGCATGTATAGGTTCATGAAAGGTTGCAACTTGCAACTATTATGACTGAATGAAACCTAGCACATCAATCAAAAGAATGAAAAAAATTAAAGTTTGTATAATATAGTTTACCACAAGAACAGGAAGCAGAGGAGAATTCAAGTCGGTACGTATGTCTTGAATAAACTTTATAAATTTGGATTTATAATATCTTGCAGTGTACTTATACTTTGAATCACTCTCACCATGATACCACAATAATCCTCTAATAGTCCCTCCATCTCTACGAGCAACCTTAGCTTTTGTTAACAATTGATCATAAGGCAAATTCCCACGAATCCATGCATGAATTCCAGTACCTGACCTAGAACATGGCACTAATCCAATAACCCCAAAATTTGGATCTTGTTTAAGAATTGCATTAGCAAATGCCATTCCAGGACCAATTCCACAATTATGAAGACAATCAACCCCGTAATTAAGGGGTTCATGTGCAATTTCCCACTTCATATTTACCCGCAATCGAAGAATATTATCTGGATTAGGTTGACATTCGCGAGGTATAATACCATCCCAAGAGAAGTTGTGTACACCTCCTTGACCTGCCATGTTGCTTTGTCCAGCTAATATGAATATTTGTTTGTTTAATTTGTCAGTGCTCCGATTTGTAAGCAGATGATCTTGATTGTTACGACTGCTAATCCACCTTAAGTAAAGTAGAGCCGATATAAACATCAAGATTAACAAAATTTCTTCGGTTGCATTTTGTAAGTTCTTCTTCAGTTTGAACATAGTCTTCAACCTCATTTTCGATATTGTCGTACACTCGTACTTGTCCACTTCTTGTGGTAGACGAAGCAATAATCGCCAGATATTAATTAGAATACCCATAATTGGACAAAGAAAAAAGAAAAATGGGATAACTTAATAGAATTAATTGTGTTACTTGTTCCATCTATTACAATGAATTAAACAAGAAAACCAGGTGCATTAATATAGACTTTGAGATAATTGAGATTATCAATGACATTTAAGAGGAGAATACAAGTGATGCTTGTGCATCAATATTTCGGTACTTCCTGATCATGTTGAAAATGCTACTATTGAGCTTGATTTCTTATTTCGGAAAGATCTCAAGGTGAGAAATTGCCTAACTTGGCAGGTTCAAACAGATACATCATGAATGGAATTAGTGCATGAACCATAAAATTGCTGACTTAAAGAAGATGTTTGTTTCTTCTATTTTGTAACTTGTGAGATTAGATTGAATGTCCTACATACAACTATCTTCTTTTTTTCGTTTAATAAAACTGGCTAACTTGGTGGCTAAAAATCAAGAATTATATTTTTTAGATGGAGCAATATGCTGATCTTTCTAAGAGGCTGTGAAACTGAAATTTATACTATATGTTACTAGATTTTAGCAAGGAATTACCACAATCACTATTGTAAACTTTTACTCTCTCCATTCTAAAAAGATTGTCTTCCTTTCCTTTTTAGTCTGTCCCAAAAAGATTGGCATCTTTCTATATTTAGAAATAATTTAACTTTATGAGATGATTTACGGCCACACAAATATCTAAGGCTTGTTTTGGACCATACATTTCAAAAGTCTTCCTTTATTTCTTAAACTTTGTCTTTCAAGTCAAACTAAGACAATCTTTTTGGGACGAAGGGATTAACTTTGTCGTTGTACTTGTACATATGGTCAAGAGTTATATGGTATTAGTCGCCACTGGCCACTAGGCTAATTTTGCTTCCGCGATTACTCTACTCTGCATTTTCTTCAACTAGTTAATCATAGAAAAATGCCCTAGGCTTTGGGAAGTTTGATCCCTAAATTTGTAGGTAAAATTCATAAACAGCCACTTTTCAACCCATACAATTTTAAAATAGTCCAAGTTTTAAAAACTCACCTTTTTGGAGGAAAAATTCCTTATGTTGACTAATCTGTCTTGACAATGGGTGCATTAATCTAAACTGATATACTGTGCACATTGAATTATTGAAAAAGTCTTGCTCAATATGCCTGTGCACCAATTGAAGTTTGTTACGTCTTTATTTTGTATTCATCAAGTTTAATCATTCAGCTGTCGGAAAGTGTTAAAAAGTCTATGATAGAATAAACGGAAAATTCAGTCATTAGTCAGCAGCTGGAACAAATAGTCTTCTTTCACTTGGGCTCTTTGAGCTTCTAGGAAGACAACAATTGTTTAGTTATATAGTAGTTGATCGACCATATATAAATACCAGCTTTGGTGTGTTGATTATGTCTATGACTAGTTTGACAATTGTCCTTCTCATTTATGATTTCATCTGACCATGTTTAGGAATAAGAGGAACTGCATTTATGAAAATAAATTGATTGGGAAGAAATTCTTAAGCATAATAGAGACTGTATTGATGAAAAATCAAAATTGATTAGAAGGAAATTCAAGAATATGGAGGGGAAAAAAAAATTGTCTAAAGGAACAACATAAACAAGGCTTCTGAGTTTGGTATACAAAGTTGAATTGAAAAATTAAGAGCATATATTAAAAGGGAAGACATTCCTATTTCGAAAGGTGAAAATTGTTGAATCTAAGAAAAGCATGAGCAAACATATGACCAAGTTGAACTTGTACTGGGGTTGTGAGATGAATGCCATCTGGACCTATTTCTAGTCCCTCAGCATCGAACTTTATCACATTTGAGATGTTGATCGCCAACTGAGCTGTTCTCACTTCTTCTATATATGGCCCTTCAAATGGTTTTTTGGGGTATGGTATGATAACCTGTATATAAATGTAACCAATAGTTAACATTAAAGAGACACTGCAAAGTTGAAATCAAAGCTGAAACTGTTTGACCATCCATATGGTAAATAGCTTCTCGAACGAAGAGAGTATTAAATAGTAACGACCAAACATCTTCTGGTTGGTGATTAATACAGTAATATTGAATATGGACCAACTACAGGAAGAGAAAATGTCCAATTTTACCTTATGGTAAGTCAAGATCAAACACGAGACAATTTACTAATTATAAGGGTCTAAATTACCCCAAAGAAATACAAAGGGTAAAATTAAGATATTTAGAATAATAGAGTGATATTTTTACCCTTTTCCTCCTCAAGAAACCAAAAGAGCCTTCAGAGAAATATGAAAAATTTAATAGTAGAAGCATTGCTATTGGATTTGATTCATGAGCTATCAAGAAAGTGTCAAAGATCACAAATGGGTACCTGGAAAATGGGGAGATTAGGAGCCTGGAAGTCACTAAGCAAGTCATGAAAGAATTTCTCCAAGTTATTCTTATACAAACTTGATGCATTCTTTGCTTTTAGATCACTCTCACCATGATACCACAATAACCCCCTTATAATTCCACCATCTTTTTCAGCAAATTTGGCTCTTTTAACCAATTCATCATAAGCTTTAGACCCACGTCTCCATCAATGTAAACTAGTTCCTCCTCTAGCACAAGGTACTAAACCAATGACCCCAAATTCAGGGTCTCATTTAAGAATTTCATTAGCAAATGCCATTCCAGGTCCCAAGTCCACAATAGAGTACACAATCAATACCATAATTGAGAGGTTCGTGTGCTTTTTCCCATTTTTATGTTGCATTGAATCGAAGAATCATTGGATTTGGTTTACATTCTTGAGGCACAAAACCATCCCAACTTCCATTTTTTACAATTCCTTTTTCAATTTGCCTATGGACTCCTCCACCACCTGCCGGATTGCTTTGTCTTGCTAATAGGAACACTTGTAAATTCTTGTTATTTCTGTGACTTTCTTTCACTTTTTGAGGACTCATCACCCAATTGAAGTTACACAAAAACACAACTAATGTCGCAATCAATAAGATTTCTTCGCTCTTACCTGGAAATATATTGTAGTGACTCTTTGGGTGGAAAAAAACAGCAGCTGCGGCATGCAGATGAAGCTATAGGTGTGAATTTACTCGTATTTGTTCATGTCCTGCGTATGCATCTTAGGTTGCTTACACGAACATTCGTGTATATCAATTTTGGCACTTTGATTAGTATTGGATGGATGAAATGAATCTTAAATGTTTTCTTTGGTAAGCCATTAAACGTTATTAACTATTGAGATTGCAAAAGATTATTTATCTACGAAAGGTTTAGGTATGCTGAAAAGAAAACGGAAAAAACATCCTATCACGCGACTTGTAATATAACACAAAAAGATGTTAGAACAAGTGTATCAAAAGGTGTGGGAAATTATAGTCTTTGATATTATTAGTGAAATGAAAGTACAAGCACCACATGGAATAATAAACTTCATGGTGAAAGTAGCATATTAGTCATCCTGATGAAGGAATAAGAAGTATTTACATAATCAGAAACAGCAGAATAACAAGCTCGGGTTTCAATCTTGTTCTAGTGCATTTGCAAGCACGAAAGAAGCACTATACAGAAATCAACAGCAGCAACTTTGTAATCCTCTGCTTTTGGAATAACCTATGTCTACAACTTTCAGCTGAAAATAAGAATTTGCAAATTCAGTGTACCAAATGAGGACATTAAGCCATAGCATGAACTTTTACATCCTCTATTAGCCCAAATTCGCTATCACATCCCACAGCCTTCTAGCTTGAGACAATTCAATAAGTGATCTTCTTTCCCTCATTGCTGAAGGCCCCAATAGGTTTGGCAAGAATATGCTTCATTGCTTTGACTGCAAGAGGGTTGTTGTTGCTCTGTAACAACAAAAGCACAACCATGTCAATAAAGGAAACACTCATTGTTGAAGATATAATTAAGTAAAGGAAACAATCATTGTTGAAAGATATAATTAAGTAAATGAAAGAGTACCCTCTCTAACTGCTTAAGTGGTCATATAATTCAACATATTTCTTTCACAATCTGTGACACCTTTTTCTATGCGAAAAGGATCAAGTGTTGGGGCGATAAGGTGGAAAGCCACGTGGCATCCACCTCATCAAAATGTCAGTGTCACAGGGGATTGAGTGTCCACCTCGGACAGCCCTAACGGAGGAGGGGTATATTTGAACCATTTAGGTAATGGCATGGATATTTTTGTAATCCTTTTTGCATAGTAGAGGGGCAGATTTAACCTTTTTCCCTTGAAATTAACAAGAAGGGATCACTTACAACTGAGCAGGTGCCGGCTTTAACGTTGCAGACTGGATAATCATGTGGGCAGCAGCTGTGATGGTCTTTACAGCAAGTAGCTCCCTCCATAGGGCAGCAACCCCAAGCAAAGCAGTAGTTATAGTACTCATAGACACAGCAACAGGTCGTTCCTGATGGGCATGCGTTATAATCATCACATTGAGTGGGTGGCTTGACCGGTGATGGAGGAGATGGAGCTGGTTTTGGGGGATTTTGGCCTGTCTTGACAGGGTAAGAGCAAATTGTAGCAATACCACATAAACCCTTCGGGTTGGCAATGTTTCGTTGCATCCTGAGGTAGCCTC
The DNA here is from genome assembly GCF_029784015.1 of Lycium ferocissimum. Lineage (NCBI taxonomy): Eukaryota > Viridiplantae > Streptophyta > Magnoliopsida > Solanales > Solanaceae > Lycium > Lycium ferocissimum. The sequence goes on along the minus strand of NC_081351.1, from coordinate 31,976,071 downwards.
TTTCTCCCCACGAAGCACCCCAAGAGTTCCTCACGATCCAATAATCCATTCCATTTTCGCTACCATATCCTACTGCAACCACACCATGGTCCACTGCTGCACCGCAATTTCCAGTAAAGATACCCTGGAGCACAAGCGGATTCAAGATTTAAACTTAATAGGTATATAATGTTCTAAGCACTTCGCTGTACACACAAGATGCTTTTGGAATTATGGAAAAATTTGTTATATATCTATGTTCTGTGTCGAAAATGTTGGGTTTCAACATGGGCTCCATCTACATCTGAGGCATGAGAATACCATCATGCAGTTTAATTTCTATACAACTTTGTGTTGGTTAGGTACATAATTAGCTCCTTGGTTGAAACAAGAACTACCTAATTCGGTCGAAAGACAACATGTTTATTAAAGACGGACCAATTTGAAGTAAAGATTATTACCGATTTATAGTGCTGGAAGTCTTTTCCACCAGCTTCAATAGCAACGCTGACTGGTTGCCCTGCGACAGCCTTTTTCAGTGCCTTTTCATTGTTAGCAGGAACATCTTCATACCCGTCAATGGTGACAACCCTGGCATTTTTCTGCAATTATTTCAAAGAAAATTTAAAGAATCTTTAGTTCTCATAACTTTTTAAGTATTTAGTTCATTTCCATGAGTCCCGTAAGACTTCGAATGATACTGACCCTCGTTTGGTCGCATCTTCCATCCTTGGCAGTGTAGGGGTAATCTTCTTCAGTGTCAAGTCCTCCGTTATTTATGACAAACTTAAAGGCATAGTCCATGAGACCCCCTTTGCAACCAGAGTTATAGGAGGTATCACAATCTACCAGCTCTTGCTCAGATAACGAGATCGAATCTCCAGTCACCATCTTGTTTACTGCCTCAATGGCAGCAACTGCTGAGAATGCCCAGCAACTCCCTGTTTCATTTTCCAGTTGTTACGCATTTAGTAAATTGAAGAAGAGAATCATTAGTTGTGTTAAGCAGTGTAAACATATTAATGTTTTTTCAGCATTTATCCGTATACTGGAAGTCTGTCCAATCAATCTAGGCTGCAAAATGTGCCAAAACAACTGACACAATTACAAGGACATGGTGAAGCAAGTTGAAGAGTGTTCAGGGTGTAGATAGGATCACTGTTTCAAACATATTTAAGCCATCAGATAGATGATCATTCACTTATAGTTATGTTTTAAGTAATCCGATACTATTAAAAAAAAAATTATACTTTCACCAGATAGAAATTATGCATAACCCCCCTCCCAGAAGCGAATCTAGGATTTCTAGAACATGGTTCACCACTTTAAAAAAAAAAAAAAAAATTGTATTATGTGGGAATTGATCCTAGTCCTCTGGGTAAATAACTCAACCTTCAACCAATTATACCATTTAATAGCATGTGTTTCAGCAGTTAATATTATACTCCCTCCATTCCATAATAAGTACATAATAAGTGATTTTTTAGGCTTTTCAATTCTTTTCAAAATAAGTGATGCTTTATGGTTTCAAGAAGACTTTGAGCAGATTTTTTCAAGATTACGCTTATTTAAATAGTCAGGATTTCATTAACTACCTTTTCTTTTTCTAAAAAGTAGTAAAACTTGATTAGGGGTAAGTTAATAAAAACACTCTTAATTTTCTAGAAGTGAGCAATTTCTTAAGGGGTATGCATGAACCTAAAAAACCACTTATTATGGAATGGAGGGAATACCAATTTTAAAAAATATATACAAAAAATATCTAATTTTACGAAGAGACCATGTGTTCGCATGATCCAAAATTACCACATAAAATCATCCCTGCCCCACCCCCACCCCGCCCCACCCAAACCCAAACCCAAACCCAAACTTTTAGAAAGACTTTTTTTAATGACCGTGGTGTTCGGGTCAAATTTGTGCGCATCTCGACTAATTTTAAGAATATTTGTTATCTTACATGAGCACAGTTATCTAGTAACTCTATCGACCAAGATTAAAACAAACACGAAAATCACCTAATAATTTTACTTATAAGTCTTCTTTTTACCGGTTGGTCAAACAAATTCCTTTTCGAGTAGGAAGGAAACACATGTGCCCACTTGATTAGGTATTAGGAATTAAAACTCCCCAATCCCCTATGTCCTTGTCCCCTCCCTCCACCGAAAGTGTAAATGAGAAGGCTACCAAATCTAGACTTTGGAATAATTACGTATGGTACAGTTTAGAATATTAATTATTGACCAATAAGTTTGATAAGTAATTAAAAAAAAAAAGTATGATACGCATGTGGGCAATTTAATTTACAACCTTGGAATCTTCAACAATTAGGGGGTACCCCCTAATGTTAAGAGAAACTGACAAATGTCTATCCAGAACTTATAATTGTGTTTCAAACTGAAATTAGACCACTAACAACTACACCCGTGAAGAACCAGACCAATCGGAAGTTTAATTAATATTTCAGTTTCAAAAGTAATAAGGGTCTAATTTTAAAAAAATTGAAACTTCATGATACCTTAGTAATATTACCTTTGATAATTGGTGCTCACCCCTTTGATAATTGCAAATTCGAACATTACTTTTTTTTTTTTTGCCAATATATAACTGTCTTTGGCAGGTTTTTTTTTTTTTTTTTTTTTTTTTTCTATCATATGATTCATGTTCAAATCGGAGTGAGGGAATAATGACGTAAAAAGGAAAAGACAAGACAATAATAAATTAAAATAGGAGTATCTCTGGACCCACGGAAATTACAAACCAATTAAGATAGTGCTTTCTCCAAGCGAAAAGCATTAGCTAAACAATTAGTAAAATATTGCCTTGAACCATTTCCTAGCTTCTTCTATCACTCAACTTTCCTAAAATTAAATTACTGTCTAATAATACATCTCAAATAAGAAGAAATTGCACGAACTGCCCATCAAATGGACTGGTCTTTGATTTTGCCCTTTAGCAACTTATGCCTAGTGGGACATAAGTTCTTCTGGGAAAAAAGTCACGAGCGGCACAATTTGTGAAATATGCCAAAATATAAATTTATGTCGCATCAAAAAATTGTTTATTACGAGCAGCAAGATTTAAAAAAAAAAAAAACTAGCACAAAATAGGGGCAAAAGTTCAAATGACCCCTCTAATAATGAAGGGTCAACTGAACTACCCATGAGATTCGATCTATCAGATTCAAATTTATGTAGTAGTATCAAGTATATGTGGGATTTCTATATATACTAATATAAAAGAAAAACTTCCAACTGTAATCAACAAAGTCATATTCAGTATCACAAACTTTAAACAGAATATAAGTGGAGTAACAAAAAAGAAAACAAAAAACAAGTAATAGGTGCACTTACCACATTGTCCTTGATTTTTAACACCAACAAGTACACCTTTTTCCCTCCAGTCAACTGAATCCGGCAAACTATCTCCAACCTTAGGAGCATACCGATCACTTTGTGCATTCGACAACCTACGACTAACATCAACCTTAGTACCCAAATACATAGACCTATACTCTTCATTAGTCAGATCAGCAAACTGAGTCAACCCCAACTTATAACTTTTTCCCATAGCATTCTGTTCATCTATGTATTTAAGATTATCCTTAAAGATCTGAAATCTCTTGTCTTTTTCTCCTAAAGCGTTGTACACTTTTTTGTGTTCAACTAGCCATGATTCATACATGGCCATGACTTCTTCATCGGTCCGTTGTTGGACCGATGACTTGTCAATCGTGTGATGTTTTTCGTTGTAGGTTATAATGGACATGTCCTCTGTCGCCGTAGATGTTACGGCGACGGAGGACATGAGTATTATGAGTATGGAGATGGAGAGAGTGGATGGATGAATAGCCATGTTTTGGTTGTTTAGTGAGGTAAGGAAAAATGGGATGGGGAAGAGTGGAGAAAGAACTGTACTATAAAGGCAAGGGAAAGGGATATTTTAGACAATTGGTAAAGGTATGATATTTAATACTTTTTCCATAATGTAGAACAGATAAGAGAGTTGAATATCTACGTATTTCTTGGAGGAGAAGATTAAGTAGGAAAGAAATTATCACTTCAAGTCCTTCAAATACCAATAAATTATAATTTTGGTCCTTTTAATTTTTGTTTAAGTACATATAACATTCAAGTAGTTGTTATCTACACTTTTAATCCCTCCGACTCACCACAACCAAGACCAGCATGGTAGGCCACTACTACCACCACCAATGTCATTGGGCGTCACCTGCAAATTTTCAAAAATTTAATAAATTATTAAGTGCCAACTGCTTAACTGTCAATATAAAAATTTAAATTGTTACTTCATATATGAGGAAAATATAATATATATATCACATGTTTTTATATAGCAACAAAATATCAAGTGTAATATCTCAAGTAGGGTGTGGAGAGGGCGTGTACGCAAAGCTTTTAGTTAACTAAAGGTTAAATATGCTTAATCAAATATAAGAAAGATTAAAATTAAAAGGGAAAAGGGCCAAATGTACTCCTGTACTATCGAAAAAGGGTCAAATATACCCCCATTGTTATACTTTGGGTCCAAATATATCACTTCCGTTATACTTTGGACACAAATATATTCCTTCACAGTTAAAGTTGGTCAAAGTGAAGTCTAATTCCACATGATATTAATATTTTAATAAAGTAAATAACATGTGGCATGCCACTTCACTAACCAACCCAATTTTACTCAAATGGTCTGAATTCTCCGGCATAATTGGCCGATCATTTAAGTTCACTCCGAAATTCTCTTTCATTTGCTTTCTTGTTTCATTACTTTCACTCGGTACTTTTAGATCAAGTCTTAATTGTCAACAATTAGCTGGTAGAGTTATATTTTTATCAGTAACTGTGAACTTTTGCTTCTTTCAATGCTTGCTGGGGCTTCAGTTGTTGTTGCAATGAGCGTTTTCAGTTTTTTTTTTTTTTTTCATTTCATTTTGGTAATTGATCTTTTTGTTTGTGATCGTTTATTGTCGGTGTATTCAGTGACGGAACCAAAATTTTCACTAAAGAGGTTCAAAATCTAAAAAAGTACACATACAAAGAAGCCAAAGGGGGTACATAAAAAATAATTTTAATCATGTATAAACAGTGTAATTTTCCGTCGAAGGGGTTTGGAACCCCCTTGGACCTTCCTCCCTCCACCCATATGTATTTGTCGATAGTTAGTATCGCTGTTGGGTTTACTTAAGTCTCACTGAAATTATAATTCGTCTATTCACGGGTATGTTGATGCCGGCTATGTTTAGCTGATTTTTATTTTTTTTACCAAACACGTCATAATTCATTGAGAAAGTAGGAGTAAAATTGAGCTTGGCTAGTGAGGTGACATGCCACTTGATATTTATTATATTAAAATATTAATATCATGTAGGATTGAGTTCCACTTTGGTCAATTTTAACTGTAGAGGAGTATCTTAAGTATAACCATAGGGATAGGGGTATATTTGGACCGAGAGTAATATTTCGCCCTTTTTCAACAGTACAAGGGTATATTTGGCCCTTTTCTGAAATTAAAATTTATCAATAATCAAGGGACTAAAAGTGCAATTAAAGAGAATGAATTTAGAAGGAAGCAACTGGGAAATTAGTGAGAAGTTGGAAAAAAACACAAAAAACCTGTTCGGAGAGGCAACTACCATGGTGAAAAAAGAAAAAAAGAAAGACGCAACTACCATGTGGAATGTATGGGGATAAGAAGTTACAGCAAAAGTCAGATCTAATAAAGATGGTACTAATGGTGATGAAAGAAAACAAGAAGCAAAAGGGAAGGAAAAACACGTGACAAGTGAAGTTCTTTGGTTGGTGAGAAGTAGGGCTGTTCACGATTTTGGCCGAAAATTTTCAAATCGAATAAAAAATCGATATTTGGTTTGGTTTGGTTTGATTTGGTTTTAAATTTTAAAAACCGATAATATTTGGTTTGGTTATGGTTATATTAAACAATAACCGAATAAATAACCGAACCAAACCGATAAATTATATACATAAATTTTATAATTATTTATATGTATAATATTGGTTTTTCATAAATAATTATAAATATTTTATACCTTTTAATCATTAATTTAATTTTTGGTCTACTTGTTTCAGATGATTGTTTAAGGCGCCCATGTTTTTAAGAATATGTCGAACTGTCTTTAAGTCTTTTAGCTCTTTAAGTGTTAAGTGTAACGTTAGAGTCTAATGTCTTTAACTTAAATTTTTAGCCTTTCTTTGACATTTGATTTTAGGTTGTTTTTCTTTTTTCCGAATTTATACCTTTTTTTCTTGTCGAGATGGTCCTAAACTTCTAATATTTTTCATATGAAAAGGACGGAGGTTGTAGATTTGGAGGTTTATAGAAGATCAAAACATCGGATTTGCAACTCAAACACATGGTAATGCCTAATACTTCTTAAAGTGGGTAATCCTTTGAAAGGCAAAAAAAGAATAACTTTTAGTCGAGACCTTGGGGATAATGATAAAAAAACATATGAAGTTTGGAATTATTACACAAAGTGTTTTTAATAAAATGGGAGAATTGAGGACAAAATGCAAGTATTGCCCCAAAGTTTGGGATCATTACACAAAGTTTTTTTATTTCATATATTTTAATTTTAATTTTAGGTAGTCTTTATGTTAATTAATATGTATGTTTGTAACAACAACTAAAAGTTCCTATGCTCTACTTTATTTCCAGGTATGTGTATTAAGATCACAAAAATGGTGCAACCACTACTTAGTTTTTGGCTCTATATGTAATAGTTTAGGAACTTTGGGTAACTTGAGTATCATTACAATTATCACTAATAGTGAAAATATTTCTATGATGTATGTTCCACCTTAAACGATAAATAAAAGTTATCGTTTGAACCAAAAAAAGACATGTCTTTTTCAACTTTTTAATGTTTTACTGATAAGTCTCATGGCTGCTAGTCATAAACCGAAAAATCCAACCAAACCGACAATAACCAAACCGGTGGTTATTATTTTATTTGGTTTGGTTATGGTTTTAGACATTTAAAAATCGACTAAATTGTGCGTTATGATTTTAATCGATAACCGACCCAAACCGAACCATGAACACCCCTTTAGTGAGAAGGGGAATTGCCTTTTTCCTCTTTTTTTAGTTTTATTCGTTCGCTCCGTAAAAAGTAAATGTTCCTGAAAATTATTTGCAACTGATAACCTATAGTAAAATGATATTTAATTTGCTATAATAAGTTAAACTATGGTAAGAGTGTAACATTACAAAAGACTTGAAGTTTAATTTGGTATTTGTTGAAAATAATAATTCAAAATTGTAAGAAATCAAAATCGGTTAGGATTTGATATTTTAATTCATGTCTAATTAGGATTTATAGTCAAATTAGTATAGGAATAGGTTTCCTGTTTTAAGTTAAAATAGGTTCTATAGTATTATAAATAGGCCTGCTGCTATTTATTTTATATTGTGGAGATTGTAGAGAAGTCTTTAGAGAATTCGAGAGTTTATCAATAAAATATTTTGGGTGTATTGATGTAAAAAATCAAAGAGTGAGCTATGACTGCATATGCCCGTACGACGATGAATGATGATGTTGGCAAACATCGGGCTAATGATATGCATGAAAAACAATCATGCTGAGAAGGACTAATAAACTATTACAAGTTTAAAGAGGTGTAAGAAAATATGCACAAGAGGAACGAACTGTCTTCTCTAGAAGTCGGAGAAGTGGGTTAAAAAAAAAAATGGGTGTTGATGAGAAAGTGCATCAACAAGTTGGAATGTTGGAGAGAAAGTGCTCCAACGATTGTGAAGGTTGAAGAAAAAGTGCTTCAACAATTGAAGGTTGGTGAGAAAGTGAATCAACACAATTGAAATGTTGGAGAGAAAGTGCTCCAACGATTGTGAAGGTTGAAGAGAAAGTGCTTCAACAATTGAAGGTTGGTGAAAAAGTGCATCAACAAATTGGAATGTTAGAGAGAAAGTGCTCCAACGATTGTGAAGGTTAAAAAGAAAGTGCTTCAACAATCGAAGGTTGGTGAGAAAGTGCATCAACAAAATTGGAATGTTGGAGAGAAAGTGCATCAATAAAATTGGAATGTTGGAGAGAAATTGCTCCAATGATTGTGAAGGTTGAAGAGAAAGTACTTCGATAATTGAAGGTTGGTGAGAAAGTTCATCAACAAACTGAAATGTTGGAGAGAAAGTGCTCCAACGACTGTGAAGGTTGAAGAGAAAGTGCTTCAACAAATTAGAAGATGGTGAGTGACGGTTGAAGAGAAAGTGCTTCAACAATTGATGGGCTGGAAACAAGTGCTTCAAAATTGGAAGATGGTGACAAGTGCATCAAGAATCAGATATACAATTTTGAATTGCGGGAGAATGTTGGAAATAATAATTCAAAATTGTAAGAAACCAAAATTGGTTAGGATTTGATATTTTAATTCATGTCTAATTAGGATTTATAGTCAAATTAGTATAGGAAGAGGTTTTCCTGTTTTAAGTTAAAATAGGTTCTATACTATTATAAATAGGCCTGCTGTTATTTATTTTATCTTTTGTGGAGATTGTAAAGAGCATTTAGAGAAATCATAGAGTTTATCAATAAAATATTTTCCTCCAGTATTTCAATAGATCCATCTTATGAAACAAAAATGTTGTACCTTGCTTTTGAAGTGATTTTAGAACAAAGCTGTATATATTTTAATTAATCCCTCTTAATTGAATGCGCTATAGGCTTAATAGATCGTTTGGTATGTGGTAACTTTACTCTATGTTTGGTTTGGCGTAATAATTAATCCCGGCATTATTTTATTTCACCATTTATATTAAAATGTTCGGATTACTATGTGGAATAAAATGATCTCATGGGACATCCTTCCTTACACTTATTGAATTTAAATGTCTAATAATTCCCTCCCCCGCCTCCCGGGCACACACACAACCCCTTCCCCCATATCATCATCAGAAGAAAAAGAAACTCCATACACAATAGGAAAAGAATGAATCATGTGATTATCACGTTTGATTCTTTCCATCACTTAAATAGTAATTCACCAACAATTATTTTGCGGTATTGCCGCCGGTTAATTAATAATGTCACCTACTAAAGCAAGCAAGCCTCTTCATTTAATTATTAAAAATAGGTTGGATGAGTTGGGGCGGAGACAGACATCATGTGGGCGAAACAAAAAGATAAAGAAACTGCCACAATTAATTGAATATAAACGAAAATGGCTTCTTTTTTGTTTTGTTAGGCTGAGAACTTGTTAATTATCTCTAAATTGACAATAATAGAGTATGCATTAATATTTTAAATTGATATCATCTACGTAATTTATCCTTTCAGTCCATTTACATCTAGCCAATGCCCATTTGCCCACCAGCCAACAGTAACATAAAAAATTATCAATCCAGAACTTAGCTCAAACATGAAAATTATTAATCTACATGCAAAGATGAACACTAACATGATCCCAGGGATTAATTATACATATGGTCATGTATTTTTTACATATTGCATAAGAGTCATTAAATTAGTTTTCATAACGAAAAGGTCACCTAACTTTACTTAAGTATCGTTGAACTCTTTATTCTATTTTTAGCAACAAAAAAGTTACTCGATTATGCCTAAAGTCACTAAACTATTTGATTGACTTTTTAGTTACAAAGTATAAACGTGGTGAGTTCAATGATCTAGCTAGTGATCTTATATGATGCTTAGGCAAAATTGAGTAATTCTTTTTTTACAAAAAAAATAATTTAGTAATTTTTGTGCAATAAAATAAAGGTATGTGACATTACCCCATGATCCTACAATTCACTATTTTCACCCTATTTTTACACCAACAATATATACGATATGTCTTCTTTATATTCTTTTCTCATTTAACTATGATTACTTGAGATGTATTTTTATTTTCATTTATCACTTAATCTTTGATAAATTAATGTAGTCCACTATAATTTTTAAGTAAGTTGTGCATATATTTTCTCAATTGCGCTCACGGTCTCTCCAACTCTTTTAGAAGCCCTAATTATTGAAGTTGAAGGGAACAAAAATATCAAGTTGTGAGATAGAAGTCGGTAGGACCATAACTTACCATAAAGTAGGTACATCATCAATGAATCTTTATGGGTCATTGTTTAAGAATGGACACATGAGGTAGATGTCTGCAACTCGATAAAAAGCGATCATTCAAAATTTATATGGATCGGGTGTTCCTATTATAAATTAATTAATAGACTCGTGACTGATGGAATACATGCATACGTAGCGTAAGCAAATAGCCAGGATCGAACTTGCATGTAATATAGACAACACATAATCAAATATTTTAATCAAACATAAAATCGATACTTATCTCTTGAAGCGTGATCGCAATTGCAAATCGAACCTTCAAGTATGAGCAAAAGTTGTCCACGTGTTCATCCTTCGGTTCCACGGTCTTACCTGTCGCGTAACCCGAATAATGAGAATACGCGAAATTCGTGTGGGCGAATTTCTATGGAAAAGTGTAGAAACTTGTGAAACCCTTGACCTCCTTATGGAATAAGACCCCTATTTTATAAGCTACGGGTTTTAGGGTTTTCACCCTTTTCGAAACTAACAGGTCTTTATTTTAAAGAAATAATATTCCATTTAATTCTTTATTATTCGGTACGCGAGCGAGGACCACGTAATTTAATTAACGAGGCACGTTATGGAGTTAATTCAAAATATCGAATTAATCCTACTATAATAAATTACGAATTATTCCACTAAAAAATGTGCGCACTCCTCAATTCAATTTCGAAATTTTTCATTAAATCTTATTTAACTCCCCATGTTAAGATTACGAGATACCAATCAATTAAATTAAATTACCGACAATTTAATTCATTGACTAATTGAATCCTTTATATTTCCGCTTAGCTTATATCATGTGACGGATACAAAATCCGCTGCGGGGGGTTTTCATGAGACTTATAAGCATTCACGAAAGGTATCATCAATCTGAAAAGTCGAGACATGGATTCTATCAACTAATTATTATTTCACAAATGTATTTTTCCATTATCCAATTTACCAGGAATACATAGACCCGCAATTGAGTCGTACCTTTTAATAAATCAAAATAATGAATAAATCACATTAATTATATCAAGATTAAGAGTATAAGTACATTTAATGAACTAGAGAATTTGTTTTATATATTCAGTACAAAAAACACTTATCTCTACTTGGTCCGTTCAATACATACAAAATGTACGAACACAAGAAGACGGAACTATATTGTTCCCATAATGAAGATATATTATATTAATCTTGGGCTACAATCATACCGATGGCTTTGTCCAATTCCATCTTAGATTGTGAACATAAATTTTATACTTATAAGAACCGACGATTTAATCTTCCGTGTATAAGCTAAACTCTATACACTAAATCATCTACTATATAAGTAAAGGACACATACTAGTACATGATCTATTTAATTCTTTATTAAACAATGAATAAATAATTGTTCTAGAATAAATACTATACCCAAACACATGGTTAATAGTATATATATCCCAACAATCTCCCACTTAGACTTTTAACCATGACAATTGTTAGAATATACCATGTCTAAACGCATGGTTAATGGTATATACCCCAACAATCTCCCACTTAGACTTTTAACGATGCATTTACAACTTTCACATGTATTCCTTTTGCACGACTACCAAAAGTCTTAGAGACTAAGTTCTTTGCAAAAATTAACTTACTAAGTTGTTTTCTAATGCAACTTCGTCTAGTAGTGCTTCGTCGTGAATCGACCGGTTCGTACTACGATCTTCGGGGATCCTATCATGAAACTCTCCAAAAAAAATGTATTTCTTTCGGGAATCCTATCATGGAATTCTCCCAAGAGTATACACCGAACCGATCTTGGTTATTATTCTCACTACGACTAAGTACTATTACTATTATAGTCATACTAACATATTCTTGAGTCTTAATATTATCTTCATTGCCTTTCGGTATTGAAATATTAACGACTTCATATAGTGTTATTTGCTCAACATCACTCCCACTACTTACAGGTAGTGAATTTCCTTACGCCTATTAACGTTACTCCCACTACTTAGATGCAATGGAACGTCAACCCTGACTTGTCGGTTAGATGTTCTTGAACTTTTGAATATTTTGGATGACTCATTTGCTATTTCTTTGCTCCGTTCCTATAAAACTAGTTTACTTCTAGGAACTTGGTTTATTAAAAAGTCTTTTTCTAAAAATCTGGCATTTGTATTAACAATTACCTTATTTTCTTTTAGGACAGTAAATAAACCTACTTTCGTTCCCTTTGGATATCTAATAAACATGCATACATCCGTTCTTGATTTCCACTTATCTGTTTTCCCTTTGAACACATGTGCTAGACAACCTCATATCCGTACATGTTGCAGATTTGGCTTACATCCAATCCACCGTTCTATGGGTATCAAAGGTACTAACTTAGAGGGAATTAAATTAAGAATGTAACTAGCAGTTTCTAAAACATATCCCAAAACAAAAAAGAAAATATAAATAAGTCAATCATTAATCTTACCACCTTCAAAATAGTCATATTTCTTTTCTCTTCCACACCAATCTATTGTAGAATACTTGATGTAGACAATTGAAAATTCAATCCCTTTATCTAATAAGTAACTAATGAACTCTACAAAGAGGTACTCATGATACGATCAAATCGCAAGTGACTTAATATATTTTTCCTGGCGCTTTTCATTTTCGCCTTAAATACCTTGAAATTTTCAAAGCATTCGGACCTATAGAGCATCAAATAAATATATTCATATCATGAGTAATTTCCTTTGAATGTCTCAGAATACTCAAAATCACCTCTTGCCTTGAAGTTCATTGTACCACACAAATCAGAATGGATTGGCTTAACTTATCATTAACTTTATTTTCTTTTAAGAGAAAAAGTCTCTTAGTCATTTTCCTTCTAAATAGGACTCACAAGTTGGTAGTGCCTCTACTTTCAATGAACCTCAAAGTTCATCATTTGACCAACTTCGAAATTCTATTTAGATTAAAATGACCTAGACACAACGTCACGGATAAGTTCATTCAATTCACGAAAAAAAAAATTATTCTACGAGGAGACGATTAACATTATTCGGTTCGGGAAGAGTTATTAATTTAAAGGGTCAAGCATCAATGTACCACACGAGATAAAATGTTTATCAAACTCAATAACACAAGAATTACAAGAAAAATAAACTAATTATCCATCTCTTGTTTGGTTAGAAACTGAAAATAAATTCTTTAGAAACTGAAAATAAATTCTTTCTAACAGAAGTTACATATAATGCATCCTTTAAATTAATGTCTTATTTCTATCGGAAGAAATTCACGACTAGTAGTGAGTGAATTTGGATAAAATCTATTGAGAATTTGAGATATAATCATTAAATAGATCATTAGTTATGCTAAATGAATAATAAAATTCAAACCACACATCACACATATAACCATGCTTACCGAACGGTTAGATTCGATAGGAAATTTAACAATTCATGCAAAATATATGAGTCATGCCGGATATATCACCCCATAAAGAAACGGAACCAACTCGGATGGAGAGTAAGCTCGCTAATTTATATTAGGTAAATATCCCATTTAATTATCCCTAGTTCCATTGAACCAACGTGTAACTCGGTTGGAGAGTCAAGACAAGCTATCAATTAACTAGGGACTAGAACACGATAATCAACCATAATGAATCTATCCGATGGGGAGGAAGACCTATGTCAACACATAAACTCATTATATCACTGCTATATACGATGGAGACCATAGAGAATGAACCCTAACACCATTATTTGTTAAAATAAAAAAAATTAGTTAACAATATTTTTTAGTAAAAACAGAAAAACACCAAAAAACCCATCTAAACGACCCTAAATGGCCAAAAACGCCCCTCGATCACGGCATAGCCGTGAGTATTGCTGATGGGTCGTTCCGATGAACCTACCGAGATTTCGAGTCAATCGAGTTCGTCAAAAATCAGAATTTCTAAACGATGACCAATTCGGATTTTTTGTCTTTGTTTTCGCCAAAATAGAATTTAAGAACGTATACATTTGTTCAGTAGTTCTTATCACATATCATCATTAGCATACTAATATACATGAATCAAGAACAATGAACAAATTTTCAAAAATGTTTACATAATTTTCGTGTTGCTTTCTCGAAATTAGCATGTTTACGTAATCATTGAATATAAAATTCAAAACACACGACATAGATATCCATGCATCTTGAACAACAAATTTCAATACATGAGAACAATTCACGCAACATATACATGTGATGCAAGATATTCACTCCATAAATTTAAAACCAGAGCTAACTCAAACGAAGAGTATGCTGCTAATTTAAGCCAAGTGAATACCATTATCATTATCTCTAGTTCCATTGACCCAACATGTAACTCAGATGGAGAGTTAATACAAGTTATCAATAACTAGTGAATATACCTAGTGACAACCCATAATAAATCTATCCGATGGGGAGGAAGACCTAAAGTCAACACATAAATTTATTATTTCACTAGTATTTAGTCATGAAAACCATAAGGAAGAATCTCTATCACCATTAGATCATAGCCAAGTAATTTTTTCTAAAAAATTAATTTTCAGAAAACGAAAAAATACCCAAAACATCATCTAAACAACCGCAACTCACCAAAAAAATGACATGAATCACTGCATAGCAGTGAGTATTTCTTGCGGGTCGTTTCGATGAACCTACCGAATTTGGATCAATCGAGTTCGTAATATTCCAGATCTCTAGCTCTATGACCAAATTCGAAAAATGACTTATTCAGGCGATTCAAGGAAAAAAAAATTATGATCTATATCCTTAATTATCATATATCAATTCATATTAAATCATCATGTGTAATCATGTTCCAGATTTAACATAAATAAAAACTAACATAAAGAATAGTTTTTCATACTTAAAACACGTTTTAATCCGAAAGAATGACCTAAAACCCATCTAAACGACCAAGATTATTTCTTATTAGGTGTTTCAAATGAACACACCAAATTTCAGGTCAATAAAAGTTCGTGAAATCTTGATCTCCACAACTAACCAAATTCGTCAAAATAACCGTTTTAGGCATAGCTAAGGATTAAATAATCTGATTCAGGTTTCTGTTCTCCTTTTATAATTATCCCTTGAGCTCAAGGAATATATTGTGTCCCTTCTTCTGGATATGACACACAGCACCTAATTACAACAGATTGTCCTCACAATTAATACACTTGAGAATCCAAGATATTATGCTTCTCCCTTTCGGGTGAAAACCTCGATATCTCTTCTCATGAATTAATTAAGCATTACTAGTGTCTAAAGGTAGGTTTTCTATCAGTAGATAAAACACCACCACTAGTGTACATTTATTTAAGGACAATTTTCACAATACATTGAGAATACTCCAACGACTCAAAAAAATAAACCATATTAATGGATCCTATTTATTAATCATAACTCTCAATCCATGTGTCAATATAATCTCTCGTTGCATGTATGAAACTTCAAGAATTTTCAATGACTCCAAATAAATAAACCACTTCGATGTAATTATTTATTAATCATAAAGTTCTTATTTTATACAATATTATGTACACCTAAAAGAGATAATAATACCCATGAAAGTAATAAGATGCCCATGTACTTCTGAGTTGGACCAATCAAAAAACAAAAGTCTGGGAAGTGCTCATGTATACTAAAAAAAAAAAAAAAAAACACGGCAAACTATACCAGCACTTCATCCCTCTTTTGTTAATTAATTATTCTAATGCTCAACCAAGTCAGGGGAAAAAAAAATTAACATGCTGATGAATTATTTAGTCACGGTAAACTACGGCATAGAAACCTTGATGACAAAAAATAATCAGAACAAAACCATGTTTCAAATTTTTGTTTAGCAATAAGTCTATGGATGAAGCAGGAAACCTGCTCCACTTGGCAATTCTGCCACAGCCGCAGCCCAAAACCTTAATTTTGTCCTATGTATTTTTCTTTTATTATAAAAGAACCAAGGAAAAAAAATGGTAAAAACCTAGAGCCCGTTTGGATTGGCTTATAACAAAATTTTTTAAACATTTATAAAAAGAAAAAAATAAATGGGGTAGTAACTTATTTTTTTGGCTTATAAATAACATTTTCGGCAACATAAGGCAACTTTAGATAAACTAAGTTAAATGGGTCCAATTATTTTTTGAGAACTTATTTTAAGCATTGACAAAAGACTTTGTTCTACCCAAACATTTAAAAAAAAAACAAAACGAACATAAGCCAATCCAAACGGGCTCCTAATCTGCGGCTTAAGTCACAGCCGCCACCATTCCAACTTCTTCCTCTTCTTTTAACTTAGCAATACAAGAAGTAATAACCCATCTATCAATAGTATTAAAAAAACAGTAAACATTGTGTACGGCAGATATCCACATCCAGTAATCAAAAAAGATTTGAATTCGGCTAAAAACAAAACGAACTCAGGCTAAAGATTGGATACTCATGTATATAATCGAACATACATACAAATATACGTGTTATCTAGTTAGATGCAAACGGAAACATTGATGCCAATTGATGGAATACATGCATACGCAGCGGAAGTAAATAGCATCGTAATGGACTGCATGTAATATAACAATACACATAATCAAGATTTTAATCAAACATAAAATCGATACTTATCTCTTGGAGCGTATTTGCGTACGTAAATCGAACCTCGAAACACGAGCAAAAGCCTTGTCCACGTGTTCATCCTTGATTCACGGTCTTGCCGCGTAACCCGAATAATATCGAGAATCCGCGAAATTCGTGTGGGCGATTTCTATGGAAAAAGTGTAGAAACTTGTAAAAACCCTTGGCCTCCTTATGGAATAAGACCCTATTTTATAATTACGGGTTTTTAGGGTTTTCGCACTTTTCCAAAACACCTAGGTCTTTATTTTTTTCCACCAAGAAATAATATTCCATTTAATTCTTTATTATTCGGGCACGGCGAGGACCACAAAAAAATTTAATTAACGAGGCTTCCTATTATGGAGTTAATTCAAAATATCGAATTAATCCTACCATAATAAATTACGAATTATTCCACTAAAAAATCGTAAGCGCACTCATCAATTCAATTTTAAATCTTTCATTAAATCTTATTTAACTCCCCATGTTAAGATTACGAGATACCAATCAATTAAATTAAATTCTTGATAATTTAATTCATTGACTAATGAATCCTTTATATTTCCGCTTAGCTTATATCATGTGACGGATACAAAATCCGCCCTACGGGTTTTCACATGAGACTTATAAGCATTCACAAGGGGTATCATCGATCTCAAAGACGAGACATGGATTCTATCAACTAATTATTATTTCACAAATGTATTTTTCCATTATCAATTTACAGAGAATACGTAGACATGATTGAGTCGTACCTTTTAATAAATCAAAATAATGAATAAATCACATTAATTATATCAAGATTAAGAGTATAAGTACATTTAATGAACTAGATAACTTGTTTTATATATTCGATACAAAAAACACTTATCTATAACTTGTATCCGGTCAATACATACAAAATGTACGAGCGCAAGAAAGCATTTTAACTATATTGTTCCCATAATGAAGATATATTATATTAATCTTAGAAATTACAATCATGCCGATGGCTTTGTCAATTCCATCTTAGATTGTGAACATAAATTTTATACTTATAAGAACGACGATTTAATCTTCCGTTAGCATAAGCTAAACTCTATACACTAAATCATCTACTATATAATTAAAGGACACATACTAGTACATGATGTATTTAATTCTTTATTAAACAATGAATAAATAATTGTCCTAGAATAAATATTATACCCAAACACATGGTTAATAGTATATATATCCCAACAGTGACATGCTGCGTTTACATACAAAGGGAAATTCAAAATTTAAAGTTTATATATTCATGCAGCGATCTAAAGTTATAAATATTCAGTATTTCTTAATATATATAGTGACTGGGCAAACGTTGTTGATTCACTTAAATTCATATGTTCATGCTAATTCTACCTCGATCTGTTTGCATATACACTTTTCTTACTTAAATATGGTTAATTAGTAGTAGTATATAATTTTTATCTTAAATCATCTGATTATGATAATTTGCTAAAGTTTGATACAAACATCGGGCACGAATAAATTATTACTGTTTGTTATAAACAAGGTCAACTACATATTCCCCGTCTGCAACGTTGATGCCAAATAAAAGTCGCAAACTTTTCTACATTTTCCTAAAAGCTAGATTAGATCATATAAGCAAATACGAAATCATATTTGGTCATTTTTCCAATTTTAAATTGCTTAAGAATTATGATAAATCAGACAATGTATCTATGTGGCCACGTTCCCTGGAGACTTAGTTATTCACTTAGGGCTCGTTTGGTTAGAAAACGAGTTATCCCAGGATAACTTATCTCGGGATTAGTTATCCCGGGCTTGTTATTCCACCCTCAATGTGGGATAAAAAAATACTATCATATCGGGATAATTAATCCCGGGATTAGTTATCCCGAGTTTTTATTCCAACCAAACGTGGAATAAGACGGCATTAAATTTTTATTCCAAGACTATTTTTGCTTATTCATCGTACCAAACGAGCCCTTATTCTTATCTCCCTTCAAACTAAAGATTTATGTTAAAGTCAAACAAATAGTCCCATATCATAATTAACCCGAATTTATTTTTTAAGTAAAGCCTGAGATTTTTTTGGATGATGCAGTGTAATGTGATGTGGTGACAGCAAAGTTACGTACTTAGGATATTTATCTACATGTGATTGTTATTAATACTTCAGATCTCCTGCTGTATTTTAGGGAAAATACTAGTTATAATATGTTTGGAATTCTTTTTCTGAATCTGCATCAATCACACTTGTCACAATGTTTGGAACTTTCACTATCGAATGAATTCTCTTTGTCCACAATCTAGATTTCTAGGTGATACAAAGTGTATTCTCTCTTATATAAGCTGACATACACTCTCATATCACGGTGAAAACGTGTTCTTTTATCCATTTTATTTATTTATAATATAGGCTAGTGTTGTGGATTTTTAGGACAAGTTAAAAATAAAAAAATTAGACCTCTTATTTACAATAACAATTTCCAACACCTTCTTTTTTAAAATAAAAAAAAAATTGCAATTCAAAAAATTCAATATTTGATTATTGGTACAAAAATTATTTTTGCTTTTAAAAACAAAAAAAAAAAATAAAGGATGTTATTATATGATTTTTATAATTAAAAAGCCATTTATGACATCAAAAACAATAGAAAAAAAAAATAAAAATAAAAAGGTTGATATAGAAAGATGAAAACTAACCTAAATGGTTGTTGGATTTAAAAAATTTATTTTTCCCATCATTTCTAAATATAAAATGTTAAGTTGTTAAACATTAATAGAAGAAAAATCTTGATCAACTTTTAATTCATTGGTTTGACAGTTTTACAAAAAAAAAAGACTGGCTCAAATGCAACCTTAGATATATATCTTCAAAAAAAAAATATACATATGGAAAAAGCTCACAGATTCTAAACTTTGAAATCGTTTTGAATTATTAAAATGTGCTATAACAGAATCTTGAAAAAAAAATTGCCCACCCCCATGGACTTAAGTTTCTTAAGAATTAAGCCTGTGATTTTCTCTTGTTAAATTAGGTTGAAAAAAAAATCGTGCAGTTTATAAACTTTGAAAGAGCTTAACCACTTGTGAATTAAAAAGATAAACAAAAACATATAATTAATTAGTCTCATATAATTAATTAGTCTTTGTCACATAATCAACTAGTATATTAATTCTCCCAAAAAGTAGAATAACACAAGAGGCGAAGACATTGAGACGTAAAACACGGTTTTAAAAATCCATGCTAAAGTTAACCAAACAATGTTGGATTTATTAAGAAGAAGTAATAATCAGTCAATTAATCACGCGCACTATTCATCTATTTGGTAGAAGAGTGTGGATAAAATTAAAAGTTAGCTAATATTTTCAACTTCTCAAATAGAAAAATACCATAAACTCAAAAAGTCATTGAAAAATAGGAACTTTTGAAATTTATGACATTGTCGTGAATTTCAAACTTAAGATACAAAGAAACTCCTTAATATATTGTCCCGGTGAAAATCCGCCGTTCTTCCAACATCCATTTAAAAGTTTAATTTCAAAAATTATGATAATATTTTGATTTGTTTCACTTATTTGATGGCTATATTAAATCATAATATTTTCACTCAATAACATATATTCTCAAACACTGAATATCTCCTGAAAATTAATTCGAAAAGTCAAAGTGAATTCAATAGATTATTGTAAAATGCTTACGAATCATCAGGGTTATCATTTTTAATTGACTATGACATCAATCAAACAATAGAAACATAAAAAATGTGCAAAGTCATAGAATACTCCCAACTTTAAGTTGGCAAGAGTCCAAAGATGTTATTTATGCCTATCAACTAGTCCAATTGGAAGTCTCTGTTCATTATCACTGATACCCATCAATTTTCAGTCTTCACCCTTCTATTATTCCATATTCTGGATCTGGCTCAATTGGTTGTTACTTGTTTGTCATTTACTCTGGCTATAAATTCAAGGAAAGATATAAACAAGTAAACATGATTGAGGAGTAATATGGATATGTATTCCTTTTCTTCTCTTATTTAGGTCTATCCATTTTAGCTGGTTGTATGGGCCAAAATATTATGTAGAGAATTGGTTAAAGTCTTGAAATGGTCTGTCCTTTAAGATTGTGTCAACATCATTCATAATTTTATATAAATAATTAAAAGAAATCAAGTGTTATAATGAAGAAGAAGAAGAGAAAAAAAAAAAAAGGAAAAAAAAAAAAAGGAAGAACAAGAAGAAGGAGAACTTACAGAAAATTTTGGGCAAAGGGAAGGGGTAGGGTGGGGTCAGGGGACGGATGGGCGGGGGGGGCGTGTCTTTAATTTTTATTTATTTATCTATCAAATTTTATTTAAAAGAAATAAAATTTTAATCAAGAAAAAAAATTAAGAAAAAAAAGGGTTGTCTACGCGCCTAATAAAAAGTTTAATTTTTGCCCATTCGCAAAAAAGGTATCCAATGGGTCGAATTTGAGCAGTTTAGGTACGATAGGAAATAAGACAATTCTGGTTCGAAAAATTTAGGGGGCTATATATGACTTTTGCCAAATAAAAATAAAAAGGTTGATATAGAAAGATGACAGAAGCCATGCTTAACCTAAATGGTTGTTGGATTTCATTTTTTCCCATCATTTCTCCAATATAAAATGTCAAGTTGTTAAACATTAATAGAAGAAAAATCTTGATCAAACTTAATTGGGTATAGTGGTTTGACAGTTTTTACAACTAAAAAGACTGGCTCAAATGCAACCTTAGATATATATCTTCGAAAAAAAATATACATATAGAAGAAGCTCACAGATTCTAAACTTTGAATTCGTTTTGAATTATTGGATTGGTGCTATAACAGAATTCTTCAAAAAAATTGCCCACCCCCATGGACTTAAGTTTCTTAAGAATTAAGCCTGTGATTTTCTGCTAATGGATTAAATTAGGTCCCGAAATCGTGCAGTCCATGACTTTCAAGAGCTTAACCACTTGTGAATGAAAAAGATAAACAACAAGACATATAATTAATTAGTCTCATATAATTAATTAGTCTTTGTCACATAATCAACTAGTATATTAATTCTCCCAAAAGTAGAATAACACAAGAGGCGAAGACATTGAGACGTAAACAATGAAATCCATGCTAAAGTTAACACCTAAACAATGTTGGATTTATTAGGCAGTGGAAGTAATCAGTCAATTAATCACGCGCACTATTCATCTATTTGGTAGAAGAGTGTGGATAAAATTAAAAGTAGCTATTTTTCAACTTCTCAAATAGAAAAATACCATAAACTCAAAAGTCATTGAAAAATAGCCAATTTTTGAAATTCTGCGACATTGTCGTGAATTTCAAACTTAAGAACATGAAACTCCAATATAGCGTCCCGGATGAAATCCATGACACTGTTATAGAGTTTCACTTGTTAAAATTTATAATTTCAAAAATTATGACAATATTTTGATTTGTTTCACTTATTTAAGTTTAAATCATAATATTTTCACATTACAATATATTCTCAAACACTGAATATCTCCTGAAAATTAATTCGAAAAGTGGCTAGCCTGTACAATTCTTACGGATCATCAGGGTTTATAGAAGTGAGTTAGCCATAGTGAACATATGGGCCCTGAAGCTCGGTCTAAAGTTGGCAAGAGTCCAAAGATGTTATTTAGGCCTATCAACTAGTCCAATTGGAAGTCTCTGTTCATTATCACTGATACCCATCACTTTTCAGTCTTCACCCTTCTATTATTCCATATTCTGGATCTGGCTCAATTGGTTGTTACTTGTTTGTCATTTGCTCTGGCTATAAATTCAAGGAAATCTATAAACAAGTAAACATGATTGAGGAGTAATATGGATATGTATTGCCCATGAGAGCTCCATTTTAGCTGGTTGTATGGGCCAAAATATTATGTAGAGAATTGGTTAAAGTCTTGAAATGGTCTGTCCTATATTGGATTGTGTCAGCATCATTCATAATGTATGCAATCTGACAGTCCAAAGAGGCCAGGCCAACCACAATAGAACAAGGCCTTTTGGGTCTCTCACTATCTTCTTTTTCTTTTCGAGAGATCTTTACACAAATAATCGGTCAACGTTATTGTTTATTTTTTCTAACAGATATACATATTATACAAAAAAATTATATATATTATACATTCATCGGCAAATTTTAATTTAAGCTGTTGGGTTCCACGTTTATTTGGATTTAATTCTTTTTATTTTTAATTCTCTTTTTTCTTTATTTGCAATTCTTATTAAATACTAGAAATTGGAATTGTTTTGCTATTTTTTTTTGTTAGTTTTATTCTTTTATTTTATTCCTTTGGTGTTGATTTTGTAAGAACATGGATGTCGAAGTCACAATCTTTTAAGTGAAATAAAATATTTGCTATAATTTGTTATCTTCTTTCTTTCTCTAGAGCTTTCATCAAAATCAGAAAAGGAAGTGTATTTGTTCTAGAACGACATTCGAGGTGATACCCTTTGATAAGCATAAAGAGTCTTATTCTTAAAGACAAGCATTAATAAATCGTTTAAACATGACAATGTGACCTTATAATTTTTCTCCTTAGCTTATTGGTGTATCGAATTATGCTTACTTAAATATGCGAATCTTTTTTTTTTTTTTTTTGTTTATGAGAAATATATAATACCTCTAAAAAGTCAACTTCATATTGCAATGGTGACCAATTTAATGCTTTTCACGTCGCCTCTTTGTTTTATATTCTACATTTTTTATCGTCAAAAGTTTCGTTTAGACACTTAATTGTATATACACGTGTGTTATCTATGTCTAGATATGCTCAGTGTCAACCCAAGAGAAAAAAACAAAATTATGCATGTGGTGTCTTTCATTTTATTATTATTTGCTCCGATCGAATATAAAAGTGTCATGAATGAATTCAATTGAATTCATCAATTCAATATAAATAACTATATATGTAAAAAATTCTTGAAAAGTAAGATGAACATTAAGTTTTGAACCATATTTTTGAATAATTCAAAACTTTAAATATATTGAATTTAAATCTTGAATCTGTTACTAAATTTACTAAATGTAAACATCCAAGTATACGTATATCTTTCTCACAATGTTATGATTTATTGAATTGTTCAGAATCTTTTGTAAATTCTTTTCCCATAGAATCTCTTCCAAGACAATATATCTTACTCGAATAAACAACGAATCAACCGTGCAAATTAGGAACTTTAATTAATTTTCTATTTTCTTACTATATTATACGCTTTATTTGCTCCAGTTAAAGTGACATGTTTTATTTGGACACGATTATTAATCTAAGAGTTGAAATTTATTTAGTACAGCCAACTGTTCATTTGATCAATTTTTTTACATTTTTCTAGATATTGAAGATAAATCGATAATCTACCACTAAGCTTGTAAATTTTAGTAACAAAACTAGCTAACATTCGAAGCTTTGAGATACGTTATGTTGGGAAGAAACAAGCAATAACCAAATTGCACGACGAGGTAACAGCGGAAGAAATACCCAAGTCGAAACTTCCCACACTGTTTGAACCAAGAAGACAATAAACACTAGCATAAATGGAAATCCGGTGACATATACTAACAATAAAATAGCAAAGCAAAAATAAATCGAATGCAAGAAACACCAAATTTACGTGGTAAAACCCACTTCAGGTGAAGAGAAACATCCGCGGGACCTTCGCCCACAAAAGCTCCACTATAATCAACAAGAGTTACAACAATGTTTTCCAAATGGCTACAACAACAAAGCCAAGCACAGAGCAACAATACATAAAAGATAGCACCAAAACTAGTGAAGAAATGAGAGAAATCACCCCCCCCCCCCCAAAACGAGCTACTTGTTCTGTACTCAAAAACTAGAGCTACAGACAACAAAATCCGATCTCCACCGTTGAAATTGAAGAACCAGATGTTTAGAACCCCCAGTTCAAATTTTCAGCACGATCAACGGTTAACGAATCGGGCAACGCAATTTAAAGTGGACTGTGTGAAAAATTTCGAACGAAAATCGCTTTCTCTCTTACTCTCTCTGACTTTTTCTCTCTTGTGTTCTAAAAATAAGACCTAAATTGATCCTATATATAGAGGAATTTTTTGGGCAAAAGTGGCTGGTCCAAATTGGATTGGTTTTATTAATCCAATTCACATAGGAAGGGAAAGCCCAAAAACCTAACAATTCTCCCCCTCCCGACTATGTGGAGGAAAGCGTCATCCCGGTGATCAAGCAACACTCTAAATATAGACTCGCAACCAAGCCTAGGACAACCTGAATAGATGACATCTTCACAAATGGAGAAACGATTTCATCAAAATCGACTCCCTTCTTCCGATTAAAGCCCTTGACGACTTGATCTAGCCTTGTACCGTGGAGGCGGGTTACCATCTTCATGTTTCACCCTAAAAACCCCACCTGCTTTTTCAAAGCTTTTGTCTCTAGGAAGCTTAACCGGATCAAATGTATGATTATCATACAAGGATTTAATCTCGTCTTGCATAGCATCAAACCCGCTTTCCTTTCTTCACTATTCATGGCCTCATCAAAACTTTCGTGTTCTCCCCATCGATCAAGAGTACAAACTCATTGAGAGAATAACGAGATGAAGGTACTTTTTCTCTAATAGATCTTCTGAGAGAACTTTTTGGAACATCAATAGAATCCCGTCAATGGCCAACAACATCATCTTCCACTGGAGCATCAACAACATCATGTTGGTCATTCCAACATAATCACTATCTTCATTATCAACTTGATCTTCATTATTTTGAAGATTTTCTTCACGTGCAATAGTCACACGAACTGGATCAACATCAACTAAGCTCTCATTGCTGCAGAATCAACCTTCTCAACTTTGTCAAAATCTTGATTGTTTTGGTCTTCAAAGAACATGACATCACGGCTTCTAACAAGTTTCTTCTGTTGGATCATAGAAACGATAGCCAAATTCATCTTGACCATAACCCGTGAAGATACACGCCTAGTTTTAACTTCCGGCTTTGACCTCTCATCCTTAGGAACATGCACAAAGGCCTTGCGCCGAAGACTCTCGGATGAGCGCCAGAGATATCCTTACCAAACCAAACTACTTGTCGGGGACATCACCGTCCAAAGCAACGATGGGAGATAAATTGATAACATAGCGACGGTATTAAGTGCTTACTGTCCCAAAAATAGATATCGCGACTTAGCATCGAGCAAACATCTAACCCCTCTCCGACTAAGAAGTTCTGTTCATGTCCTCTTGCTAGACCATTTTAAGCTGAGGTCTTTGGAGGAGTTTTCGATCCCGAATACCACAACGTCTGATAATTATCAAAGGGACCAATGTATTCGCCGTTGTTTGAGCGGATGCATTTTAGTTTCTTCCTGTCTCTCTCAACCAAGGCACCGAAAAGTCTTAAACACATCAAGTACTTGATCCTTGGACTTCAAAAAATACCCGAGTTTGCGAATGATCGTCAATAAAAGTCACAAAGTAAAGTGCACCACCACGAGCTTACCCAAAGGACCCACCTGAAATCAATGTGCCAACTCCGGCAAATCCATCTTTCTTAAAGGCGAATGGCTGTGTGAAAAAAAACTCTTTTTTGTTTCGGCTAAGCAATGAACGTCTCTTTAACTTTCTTGTTTCGCTTTCAAAAAAAATTAACTTCTTGCCAGTTATCAATCCCTTCAAGCCATATGAATCGGCCTTCTACCGTAATTCGATGAAGTATCATTCTCCACTAAATTTACTAAGTCCACAAATGGAACTGAAATAAGTACAAGTCGGACATCTTGTAACCTCGAGCCACAACTATTGAACCTCTAATTGGCTATTTGGCCACCACTAACGGTTTGATCATAACCCTCATCATCAGAGTTTTCCTACGAGAAATTAAATTCGGTAGAACATTTGGAGCATGCTTGACGTTGTTAAGAACCAACCTCGAACCATTCTTTCTTTTTCAAAAGCGTACGCAATACCAAGTACCTCGACCTCGCTATCATTTGCCCGTTCGTAAATTTTCAAAATTACCCGGAATATAAGAAGAAAATAATTCCTTCTTTTGCGTGACATGATGGCACTGAATCCACAAACCGAATAAGTCACAAATAAGATTGATATCATTTTTTACCACAAGCAACAAGAAGATCATTTAGCCAAATAAGATAGATACCTTTTGCCTTTTCTGGTCTCTTGAAAAGCCACAAGCTTGAAAAAAAGAAGATTCACAGGATCTTGACTTTTACTTTTTGCCTCTGTCGGAGTACGTTACGACCCTGCGAAATTCACTTCCCCGTGGCTTGGTAACGAAACATCGGAGTGTGAAGTTGAAGAAGGCACGCTTATCGCTGCTTATCTCTTCTTCAAAACACCATCTTAGCATATTCCATAGTTTCTTTGGGAGAAGAATTAGTCTCTCTTAAACTTATAGCAATATTTCTTGATGTGCCCATTCCCAGACAGTGATCGAAGGACACCAGAAAATCATTGATATGATCAGAAATAGGGCTTCTTTGTATCTAATATTATCAATTGTTTCGGCGGGGAACAACTTATTGTTGACTTGCAGTGTCTCGACTTTTCCTGACTTTTAGCATTTGTACCGAAAATATGATTTTGAACAACTAGTTATATACACACTATAAGTGCTCGAATTCCGATTCTCATCTTGATAGACTTGGGTTTTTAAAACATCGGAGTGTGATTTTGACAAATAGAAGATCTTGATCTTGCTTTTTTAAATATGGTAATTATTGCCATTTAAACAAACCATCTTGTATTTGCCTTCATTCAAATAGACAATCACCACCATCTTAGCGATACCCTTTGTTCATAATCAAATTGCACGACGGGGGTAACGATGGAAGAAATACCCAAGTAGAAACTTTCCACACTATTTGAACAAGAGAAGACAATAAACACTAGAATGGAAATAGACGACTATCGGCAATAAAATAGCAAAGCGAAAAATAAATCGAAGAGACACCCAAATTTTGATAAAACCCAATTGAAGAGTAAACACGAGACACCACGGCCACAAAAGCTCCACTATAATCAACAAGAGTTACAACAATATTCTCCAAATGGCTACAACAACAAAGCCAAGCACGGGATACGTAAAAGATTCTGAAGAAATGAGAGAAATCACCCTCCCCCCGAAAATGAGCTGCAGAAAACTGGAGCTACAGACCACGAAAATTCGATCTCCGAAATTGAAGAAGCAGATGTTGAGAACCCCCCCAGTTCAATTTCGGCACGATCAACGGTTAAAATCGAAAAACGCAATTTAAATACTGATCGGAGAATTTAGGACGTGCTTTCTCTCTCATTTTGCTATGAATTCACTCTTGTGTTCTAAAATAAGACCTAATTGTATTAGCACTGTGAACTCGTTTTCGCTAAATCTTGTTTAGTAGTTTAAAGGGTATTAACAGAAATTGATGGCACGGTGATTTAATTAGTTCTTTTTTCAAATCTTTGAATAGAATAGTTTATTTATAGGTGTCCTCGACTTTTAAATAAGTATTTTACGGAATTTGATTATATTTATTCATGGTTAATATGTAAATTTTGAATTTACAGTTATCTTAACCCATTGCATATATATAGCCTAGGGTTTTAAAAAAAAAAACCTGCATAAGAAAAATGAAAATCAAATTCCCAATCCTCATCTTCAATTCTAGACTCGTTCTTCTACATTGTTGTTCTTGAAGCAAATCACAGGTAAATATAATTTCTTGACAAATATTTGTAAAGGGTTATCTTTCATCTTGAATTTCATATTCATGTGTTTAGAGGAAAACATAATGTGGATATGAGTTAAGTCTCAAGAGACCAATTGTACATATCCATTATGGGCATTTAGAATTAAGTGAAATTTAGTGGGTGACATAATGATTGCCTGATGACTTAAGGGATAATGATTAAGTAATGATGAACTAATCATTTGGGTGATATTAGTAGAATTACAGGTTACCATGCGTTGGTTCTCTTTTCTAATTGAAAATCCTTTGGTTTCTGATACCTTATCGTTCTTTATGTTGAAAGAATTTTATCGGAAGGTTTATGTTAGTTAACCTTTGGTGTATTGGATTATATGTACACGACATGGTATTTGAGAGGCTAGATTTTAATCCTAAGTTAGGATTTTGGGGTAAGAAGTTTTGAGCCTTTAGTCTTAAGAAACGAGAATTTATGATTTGAGAGTCCGTTTGTATGGAATTGACTAATAACGAACCTTTTAAGTTATTTGTAAAGTAATTTTTTAAAGAAATTGCCCTTCGAGTCACTTTCGGGAGTGCGTTTTTTGGGTTTTGAATATAAATATAGCATTATGGGCGTCCTTAAATTCGGATTCTAATGTAAATCGTACATTTGATAGATTTCGATCGTTCGAGCCTCTACTGTGAAAAAAGGCGTTGGTTTGAAATAGAGACGGTACTTTAGTTAGACTCTGATTAGCAGAATCGTATGTAGTTGTAGAAAGTACGGGGATAGCATATAGGCCTTGAGGCATGAAGAGGTGGATTCAATTAGGTTGGCCGGTACATTAGCATGTGGACTTGTCGCCGTATGTGCCTGATTATCACGTGTTTGTATCTCCACTATAATCAACAAAGGAATGATAACATTAATATGACTTGTATTTGTTGATTGTATATTGGTGATATTGATGGAGATGATATCATGTATGACAACAATTATTCTTGTGAATGGTGGCACGTGATTGAGAGACTCAATTTTGCGGAGATTGAGAGTGAAGATAAAGGTCCTTCTACCGGAGATTGAGTGAAGAAAGCCTCAGGGTTTAGAGAAATCACGGGTCCCCCGTCATGGCTTTGAGCTTTTGCCCTTCGCTGTGTGTACGAGAGTGGGTGAGAATGATTTGTTGCGTTATTGTTCGTACTCGAAAACTGTGAATTACAGATCTTGGTTGATTTCGATCTTTTACACTTTACGTGTATATTATATGTGACCGGATGTTGCGACTTGTTAGTTTCCCTTCCGTTATCAAATTTCGGTACTAGTGTTGTCTTTGATCTTCGCACTTTTGTTGAGTCACGGAGTACGAATCGAAAAATGCATCTTTCGGTCATTCGGGGTGAGCTACTTGGTCATCAGTGAACCTCTCCCCCATTTATTTGTTTTTGTATTCGACGGATATGTAACCTTCGGGTATTCTCGGACTTATATTCGACTATGTTAGCGCTCTTCTACCCTTTGACGATTTTGGGGTTTCTCATTTTCTAGTTATGATGAGTATTTAAGACTTGATAACTTATTCTTATTTAATTTTCACTTATTTAACTTGTTATTAGTAATGTGGTTCTAAGGGATAGTGTAGGTAAGACTCGCAATTGGGTCGTGATATAAATTGATCCTATATATAAAGGAATTTTTGGGCAAAAGTGGCATCGTCTAAATTGGATTGAGTTTTATTAATCCAATTCTACATAGGAAGGAAAAACCCAAAAGTCTAACACGTTAGAAAACCATTTCAACTCATTTTAGGACACCAAACAATATCCAGGATCCAGGTTTTGACAATTTGCCACAGGTTGGGCCAGCTAGAAGAAGTTTGGATGACATTGACTTGCAAAATACAAGTAGGCCAGCCCAAACCCCCCAACCAACAACCATTAATTGAAAAAAGTTACTATAATTTTGTGCGCGGATCGCCGTTCAAAGGCACTGGTCTTTATCTTTTGCCCTTCGCTTAAAAAAGTGGCCAAAAATATTCAGAGGTTGTGGCCCGTGGGTTCGAATCATGTTCGATCAAAAAAATATAACTTTGCAAGGCAAGGCTTCGCGAAAAGTGCGTCTTATGCGGCAGACTTTGCCTCAAGGCATAACTAAAAGTACGCTTAAGGAGCAAGACAAACTTTTAGTTATGCCTTGAGGCAAAATGCTGGCAACGTGAGGCACAACTTTCGTGAAGCCTTGCCTTGCGATTTTTTATTTTATTTTTATGTCTAAGCTGAGGTTCTAACCCAAAATCTGGGGGTATTTTAGGTGAAGGGCAAAAATTAAAGACCAGCAATTTGAGGGGAAAAAATTAAAGACCACTTTGATGCCTTGTAGAGGCAGGATTACTGTTGTATTGACTTTTTAGTTATGCCAAAAAATTTATAGGTATATTGTAACTCACACCCCCAAAAAAGTCTATCAAAATTTGTAGGCCCAAAAGTGTATTTGAAATTTGAAAAACAAGAAAAACTTGTTTTTCACAATCAAAATCTTGTTGAAAAAATACATTTCAACAAAAAAAAAATAATAGTATTTGCAAAAACTATGGCCAAACACAACTCCAACTCCAAAATTTCAAAAAAAAAAAAGTGAAAAAGTTTTTGATTTCTATGGCCAAACGCCTACTAAATCTCCTCTCCCATCTGGTTAAATGTGGCCATCCACTATCTTTCATGTTATAATGTCAATGTTCCACTGTTATTTCAACCCCAAAAGACAAGTTCGAGTTAAAATAACGACCTATATGTGAAAACATCACTTCTATAATCTGTAAATTTCTCAAACACGTTTTTACATCGTGAACCTTGTCACAATCTGCTAAATCCCCTGTCTTTTTTTCTTTTTAAATTCTTAAAGAAAGTAAATGGAATAATTGAAAAATATAATTTGTACTAGGAAGCAGGCTATATTTTAAGTTTACGCGGATTGACTCAACTGAAATTCTAGTGAGCTCCAAATACAAATAGAAAATCACACTCCATACGCAAGTTTCTAAAATATGAAACGACTTATTCAATATAGTGATTTGACCAGTTGCCCTGGTCCTTTTCATATAGTAGATACATTTAACAAATAATGTTAACTTTTACTGTCTATTTAGGCTAATTTATTCTTAGTCAATGACTTCACATTCTGGTTAAGTGCTAGTAGTAATTAATTCCCTTGTTTTACTATACAAAGTTTTAATTAAACTCGTTGAATTCCAATTTCCCTTGTTTTACTATACAAAAGTTTAATTAAACTCGTTGAATTCCAATTTGTTAACAATTTTTTATGTGTGCTGAAACTGAAAGACTTGTGCATAAGAGAGCGGTATAGTTGGCTTGCTTGGGAGTACACCTAACAGCGGGAAAGAAGTTAAGTAGTTATACACTTAACCCATATTGAATTCCAATTTCCCTTGTTTTACTATAAAAAAGTTATTTACTTTCTACTTTAACCGATGTTATCTTTTTCGTTTAACACTTCCAGTCCTGTCCCAAGTCACATAGGATTATGAATAAGAATTAATTAGCTCTACAGATTTTTCTTCTTCTTCTTAGCTCAAATTCGTCTTTTTAATTTGATCTCGCGTCATTTTTATACTTTGTCAAACTCCAACATGTTAACATGTTGTGTCATCTACTAATTCTTTTTAGTGTGTGTTATAAAATAAGTCCATTTTTGTAATCTAGAGAGACAATATAAGATTTTGTTAGCGATAATAGATATTCGATAAAATAGTTGAAGTGTTCGCGAATTGACTTTTCGTTCTTAAAGTACTATCTCCGTTTCAATTTGTTGATCTTACTTTCTTTTTTAGTTAGTTTGGAAAAGAATGCATCTTCTCCCTTTTTGGTAATTAACAATTTTAGCTTTTCAAAAATTTTTTGTATTTAAAATGCAGATTAAAAAGGTACTCTATTTTGGTACTTTTACATATTTTTAATTTAAAACCATAAGATTTAATTTTTTTTTCTTAAACTTCATACCAAATTAAAATCAGACTAACAAATTAAAACGGAGGGAGTAATTAAGAGTAAGAAAAACATACTTCCACTCGGTTGCTTATCATTAACCAAGGATTGAGAGAAAAGATGGACTGTTGCTTTCGGCAAAATAAATCCTAGGATTGTGAAGAAGAAACCTATGACAGAAAAGCATTTCTCACCAAAAAAGAAAAAGAAGTAGATTGACTTTGAAGACATGTTTTGGAGTGCAAAAGTGCCCTCATAATTGTCGAAACCTCAACTCTTAATAAGCAAGCCAACAGAAAAGTGGGATCCAGCTTGCAAGTCAATGCTTCATTGCTTTGTTTTGTGACCTTTGTGATTGAGTGAAATTCTTGTTAAACTTGTAAAATTATTAGGCCATTTTGGCACCACAAAAGGTTTTGATGGAATGAATTGAATACATTTAGCTCGAATTTGAATTCTGAAAATTCAAAAAAAAAAAAAAAAAAAAAAACTTCATCGGGAGTATTTTTCTCTTTAATGAACTTTACGTGTGTGAATCTAAATTATCCGGAACATATCGTGCGCCGAATAAAAAATAAGAAAATAGGCCCCTTCCGGTCACAAATAATATTTTTATATTAACTTATACTGATTTGGTCATTAGTATTTGAGATATTGACAAAATATATTAAAAAACAGTATGTTTCATAAGTAATTCAAGTGAATTAATAGTTTCTAGTAACCATTTTGTTAGAATTTTATCCATGTAAAATTCATATTCAAATACAACTTCAAATTTTTAAAAAAGTATATTTTCTAATTTGAATTCAATTTTTCCCTTTATTTTCAACTTCAAGGTTGACAATCCAACCCCCCAAAATCCTGCACCTAATTAGTCCACCCACTACTACGACATCCCTCCCAAAATCTTACCTTTGTCAACTTTAACTTTTCTTTTCCGTTTTAATATCCCTTCTCTTCTCTCGAGAGACGTTAGATTATTACATCACTCAATTTTACTTTTCCTTCCCTTTCTCTTTCTTTTTAAAGACAAACTAGTTAAGCCCCTAATGATTCCAATGTTTGAACTTTGAAGTTTGAACTACTAAAAAAAAGAAATTCAACAAAAGATCAGCTAGACAAATTAAAGAAGTAACAAAAAAATAATTCTAAGTTAAATGAAGATACTAATATAAAAAAAATACTCCATCCGTCCCAAACTCCCAATTTATATTTTGTTTGAGCTTGAACTATTTGGGTAGTTAAACAACTTTTTCTTTTAATACGATTTTTTTTCAGCTCTTTTCATATACAGTGAATTAATAATTATGCAGACTTAAAATATTTTTTTTATGATTTTAAAATATGTAAATTTTATTATAAAACACTGAAAGAATCTATGTTTGTAATTACGGTCGGAAAATTTGTTTTCCCTTTTTTTATTTCATAAGTAAGTCGACGCCGTATAAGTGGAACGGAGGAAATAGTATACACTTCATTTTAAATGATTTTATACGCAAATCTAACTAGAAATTATGTCTTCACTTATTGACAATTGTACAATTTGGTGAAAATGATCCCCAAGTAGATTTGAGAATATTGTGTCTAATAGACAGGGTCCTACATTGTTCATTTGGTGTAAGACAATGGATCATTTTTTAATATTTTTATTATTCCGTTTATGTTTTGTCAAGGCTCACAAGAGGAAACTCAAACAAGAGTACAAACTACAAAAAACGAAAGTCACCCTTCTCAAAGGATACATACAAAAGAGAAAGAAGAAAACAGAATCCCATGTGAGCTGTGACCTGGTAATCTTGTGTGGTTTAAATTTCAAGTTTGACGAAGACAGAGCATCCGGTAAAGAAGACACCAAGTAGGTCCCAAAAGACTTTCCTACTCATAATTGCCGTATGTATTGAGATTGTTGGAATCCCTTCGCTCGATGACGATAAATAAAGGGTATAATCAATGAATTTAGCTGAAGTTAATTTTTCGGTACATAACATAAACATATGTTAAAAAAATATTTACCATATCTCAATTTATGTGACATTATTTAATCGAGCATAAGCTTCAAGAAAAAAAAATGAAAATTTATGAAATTTGTGGATAAAATAAGATCTAGACATTTGTTTGGTCATAATCATCTTATTGGAGGTGAAACGAGATTTTGAAGTTAAATTATCTTTTTGGACAGACTTAAATAGGAAAGTCTGTGACATAGAGATTAAAAAATAATATTAAAAGCGTTAGAAAAACATGAAGTTTTTAACTCGTAGTCTTAAATTAAGGTTAGTTACACTAAATATCTCGATAATATGATTTAGTTTCGGATACTCCTACATATTAAAATCAAATATTTACACCACCTTATATTAGCTATACTTAAACTATCCATGGGATTTATCCACAATTAAATATGTTAAAAATAAAATAAATTTATAAAAAATTTAAACTGTGCCAAATAAATGAAAACCTAGAGTAATAACTTTTTTTTTATGAAGATCTCTCTGATTTGTTTTTTCTTTTCAAAAATGGAGAGGGAGTATAAAGTGGGAAATCGATTCACTCACCAATAAACTAAAAGTCCATGTAGTTTTGATTGCACTATTAAAATTTATGTGAACAAATAGATTTCAAATTAATTTGCTTAATGGAAAAAGAAGATAAAAGACTTCCCTACCAGCCTATACCCCAAATAGACTTTTGCATTAAAAGATGTTAAGAGTCAACTCTACCTCACTGGCTCCAACCTAACACTCTCATTTCACCCCCCATTCATCTAACGGCTCATTACTACCTTTTGACTTTCTGCCTCTTCCATTTTCCCCCCGTTAACCGGTACCCCACACAACCTAAAATACTGCTTTAGTCAATGCCCTCTTTTTCTCTCCTACAAAGAAATGAATAATCTACGTGTCTACTTCTCATTCCTTTACTGGCCTATAAGGTCAAAAGCGACAGTTCAGTCATTTACTCGAGACCAATAAAAGTTACGATGGATGGATAAAATCTTCTGCCTTAATTAGTGGTTTTAAGTGTGACCATGAATATATCAAAAAATATCTATATCTTAATTTATGTGATACGATTTTTTTAATCAATCTTAAAGATGATGTCACTTTTCTATAATTATAAATAACTTAAGATATTTTTGCTCCTAATAAAATATTTTTCATTTTATTTGAAAATTTGAAGTTAGAGTTGTGTTTGGTTATAGTTTTTGGAAAGAATATTTTATTGTTTGAATGTTCTAGAGTGAAAATCAATTTTTAGGTATTTTTCAAATTTTAAAGATAACTTCTAGTTGTATTTGAAATTTTCATGATCAAATGTTAATTTTCAAATAATGTGAAAAATATTTTTGAAAAAAGTGAAATTCTCATAGCCAAAAGGTTAGTCACGCAAAATTTAAGGTTTGTTTTAATCATATATTTTTAAAGTTTTTCTTTATTTTTTAAATTTTATATCTAATCAGACGACGTCACATAAATTAGGAGATAGAGAGAGTAGTAAAAAAAAAGTCATTCACGTCGACAATGCTACAAAATAAAAGGAGAGAAAAACACAAAAGAAAAAGAGAAAAAGGGGCATCATAAGTTTGACTCTCTCCCCATTGATTAGAACAAGAATTTCCTCAATTTTCTCTCTCTCCTTCTCTATATCTTCTTTGCCTTTCATTATCTTCAATCACTCCCTTCACTCCTTCTATCAAGTTTTTCCTCATTTCTATGTTGTGAAAAACATGGCTGTAGAGTTAATGTCCAGTGGTTACAGAACCGATAGTTTTTCATCAAAAATGGAAGAAACCGCCGTTCAAGAAGCAGCAACAGCAGGCCTTCAAAGCGTTGAGAAATTAATCAGATTACTATCTCAATCTCATCAACACCAACAACAGCAACAACAAAAACCAAATTTTCAAGATTCATCATCATCTTCTTCTTTGCCTAATAATTCCTCTGTTAACCCTGATTATCGAGAAGTAGCTGATGCTGCTGTAAACAAATTCAAAAAGTTCATTTCTTTACTTGATAAAAACAGAACTGGCCATGCCAGATTCCGTAGAGGCCCGATTCCTAAGCCCCACCAAAACAAATATCAATTAGATCAACAACAACAACAACCCGTTAAGACTCAAACCCCCCGAATCGAAGAACCTGAAAAGCCACAAGTTGTTACTATTCCTACTACTACTAAAGTTTACTGTCCAACTCCAATTCAGAGATTACCTCCGTTACCACATAACCATCATCTTCAACTAGTGAAAAATGGTTCAATTGAAAGAAAAGACGTATCAACTACAATCAATTTTGCTTCTGCATCGCCAGCGAATTCGTTTATGTCATCTTTAACAGGGGATACAGAGAGCTCTTTGCAACAGTCTTTGTCTTCTGGATTTCAGATAACTAATCTTTCTCAGGTTTCATCTGCTGGTCGGCCACCTCTTTCTACTTCTTCATTTAAGAGGAAGTGTAGTTCTATGGACGATGCTGCTCTTAAGTGTAACAGTGCTGGTGGATCCTCTGGCCGTTGCCACTGCCCTAAGAAAAGGTAAAAATCAACCTCTGGATATCATTTTTACAAAAAAATTTTATTATATCTCACGCGATATTTGTTGTGTGTTTATTTAACGAATAAGTTGACCCAAAGTTTGTAGATCCAAATATACAGATCTTTTCTAAAGTTTTATTATATCTTTTCTATTTTTACCACTTGAATCCATAAATATACAGATCTTTTCATTTTTTTCTGGAATTATAACTGATTTCTGTTTGTTTAATGGATAATTTATTCAGGAAATCAAGAGTCAAAAGAGTGGTGAGAGTCCCTGCTATTAGCATGAAAATGGCTGATATTCCACCTGATGATTATTCTTGGAGAAAGTATGGTCAAAAGCCCATTAAGGGTTCCCCTCATCCAAGGTAAATTTCCTAACTTTATTTTTTGAAATAATTACCTTTTTGGACCGTCCAATAAAAATAATAATAGCAGGCAATTATATTTATATTTTGTATATTAAGTATAAATATACATATAATATCCATAATCAGTATATGTTTCGTATATTTTAACCATCGCCGAGCCCTGTTTTTCCCTTTTGTTGAACTTGAATTTTGCTTGAATCTAAATTTTGTTGGTCTGAAATTTTCAGGGGATATTACAAATGTAGCAGTGTCCGAGGATGTCCAGCACGTAAACATGTGGAGAGAGCATTGGATGATGCTGCTATGTTGATTGTTACATATGAAGGAGAACACAATCATTCACATTCCATTACAGAGACACCAGCTCCTCATGTCCTTGAATCTTCTTAATCTTGATGATAATCAATTTCCCCTACCTATTTCAATGGCTCAGATCTTCTTTGGAACCGTGAGAGTAAATCAGCACCGTTGAAGATGCAAATGATCTAATGGTCAACGCCTAGAGGAAAAATGAAAAAAGAAGCAGCACATTTGTTTAATTTTTATTCTCTGTGTATTTGTCGTTGAAAAACTTTCGATTATGCGTGGAAAAAATGAAAGGAGATAGAGCAAATTGTGGATTTGGTGGGAATTGAATCATGCAACATAGTGGGTACTTTTCTTTTTCCAAATTTTATACTACTTTTTTCCTCTTTTAATACTATACATATCTTGTTGGAAGATTATTTTTCTATTTTTAATTACTAATGGGTACTGATTTGACGTTTAATTGTTTATACACGTTAGGTGGTTCTAGCAAGTAAGTCCACTTATTCCAGCTTCCACTAAAAAACAATAAAGAAAGAGTTTTGCATCGCACCGCAATAGTTAGTCAATGGGGAAAAAGGATTAAAGAATTTAATCAAGTTGGGATTAGTTTAATCAAGAACGTGTCGTAAGTGGGACGTTTGACAAACTTTTAAGTTATATTTTTATAAAGGGAATATTTGATCAATGGGTGTAATGGGTGGGTGTTACATCAGTTTGGACTTTTTTGAGATAGTATTATTCAATGTATCGTCCAGCTGATTGTGGATAAATTGTTTTGGCTAATAAATTATTTCCAAGAATAATTATTGAGGGAGAGATGTTGGTTCGAGATGAATATTTGGAAATTAACACTCCCTTGTGATTGACCCAAAGACAGATAGCGATTTGGGTGGTGTGCGTGGGACACAACTTGCATAGCTTTAATGTGTGTTTATGCAAAGTCAATATTGAAACAGTGGTTTTATGATTGCTCAACGTCCTGAACATGTATATGTATATATATTAAATAAATACATATATGTCACGACTCCACTCGTGGAATCAAGCGAGCACCCACACTGATTCCTCTGGTGGGCGAACTCTTCCGCATTTTTCAACGTCCAATTCAAACATAAGAGAGTAAATATCAGGATAAAGTAGTCTCAAATCATAAATAACTAAACATGCGGAATACCAATACAAATCCCCAGAATATGGTCTGAATAGTACAAGAGCTACTTACATAAGTTTGGAAATACAAGTTTGAAATACTTAAATTGTCTTAGAATAGGAAATAAGACAAGTAATATAGAGGAGTCTCCGGGCAGCGTGATCCATCAAAAGCTCACCCTCGACTCTCTATAAGCTGAGCCTTGGGATCACTTAATAGGTGGAGGTGTAACCTACTATGAACTCTGCACTTAGAAAAAGAGTACAGCAAGATAGTATTAGTAAAAACACCATGTACCAGTAGGTATCATAGGCCGACAACAATTAGATCACATATATATAAGAAAGAAACTGAAAGGTAGGAATGCTAGCAATCAAGTACAAATCACTACACAATCCAAGATCAGAACATTACACGTGATATAAATGCCATAGCAGAATCAATAATATAGATGAATGAAGTAGATGAGTGCACATGCAATGCAATGAGATGCACTGGCCAACTGTTTGTCTCCGTACACACAGGCTACAGACAAATATCTTCCACGTCTTGATAGTCATGACCCATGGGGCACCCGCGAAGTCCATGTACTAGACACTCCGCGCACAGCCCAAAGATGACTTCCACAATAACAAGCCACTTTGCACATAGCTCAGAGATGACTTCCATAACGAACTTATCCATAAACTCCTGCTCCAGTCACAATCTCGGATGTCTCCTTTCTCACTTATCATCACCAACACCAAATCACAGTTCATATCAATGATCATGCAAATGTGTATGAATGCGATGCATGATATCAATATAGAGTGTAAGTATCTTATTCGTGCCTCTACATGAGCACATATCACAATACCAATCCTAAATCATTGTTCTTTCCTTTATCGATGATAAGTGACAAGATAAGTGAGAGATGAATGCATTACAAACACAACATAGTAAATGGGCAACAAGCCAAATCACAATAAACAAGGCAACAAGCCCACAAAGTTATCAACAATACCAACCTAAGAGTATCCATCCCAACTTCATACCCGAAGGCTTAACATGCTTTCTCCGTCAATCACTAACTTCTACATATGTTTCGTTAATCGAAGTCTAACCGAAAGGTAAGCTGTAACCTACCTCGATGCCGAGCTGGTGCCACGAACCGTCAAACATGACCCTTGCCTTTCCGAAGAGCCTCCGAATACTTAAAGTCTAGTAATTATCGAAATCTAAGTTAAAAACGGGGATTACGGTACCCATATTGCTTTACATTCGTTTGAATCGAAAATCAGCTGTAGAAAGAGGAAAATCAGACCCACAAGGGCGAAACAGGTATTCCAAGAGTGGAATTGGTAACCCAACGTTCTGGAAGTTCAATTCTATTCTCCAATTGCTAATAAAGCTCAATTATTGATCAATTATATCATTCAAATGGTAACCCCCAATTTAGGCATGAACCCTAGTTTTCCTATAATCAAATCATTAACTCAAATTAGAGATTTAAGCTTATTACTACTAATTAATGGAATTTCATGCTTAGATTAGCAAGACTCATCAATTAAACTTACATTCATAGCTTAAAATTCAATTAACAAACTAAGGTTAAAACTCATCTTCTCTAACTAGCTTTTCTAGATTCCACCATAGATTCCTAGCTTAGGAAGGTAAATAAACAAGAACAAGATGAAGGACACTTACCCCAAGATGAATCAACTCTGAATACACTTCAAATCGCCCTTGAGTCACATGGAGAATTAATTTTGGGAATGGGAAAAGAATGGTTCGAATTAGGACATTTAATAATTTTGGTTCAGCGATTCTCGCTGCAGCGGAAGAGGGTCTGCCGCCGCGATCTCGCCTCAGCAGAGGACCATCCCAGGCGGATCTCATTAATGTGATAGGCATTCGCGCCTGCGGAACAAGCCTCGATGAGGCGACCGGGTCAACCCCCAACGGTCAAAAATCAACTTTCCAACCATTAGTACAAAACGCTCCCAAATGCCTCGGCAACAGAACTGAATACCCCCACCAAGTCATAATCGATCCTCTGGACCTCACGGAATCGACGGATTTTACCCAAAAGTCAACTATTGGTCAAAGGTTTTCCACTTTAAGGTTCTAATTCTTATAAGTCACAATAAAACTCGCCCGATTACCTCGGGAACCGTGTCGCCCATCCCCGCGGGTCAAAATCATATTTACAGGGCTCGGGGAAGGGTTAACGAGGGTAAATAGGTCAAAAGTCCAATAACAACCAAACGGGTCGTTCCAATATATGTCAATTACATAATTTTCCCTTATATTTAAGGACTCGATATGATGGTTAGAGTGCGCTTTATTTTTAATGTGGGATTTTCTAATGTAAATTTAAATTTAATTGGATTCTAATACCCATATCGAACATCGGCCGAAAAAAGAAGAAGATAAAATCATGATAAGTCTATTTTATTCTTAGGAAAAAACACATTAGGTTTTCTTCTTGCTGGAGTAAAATTTAGTAGAAAAAATGAAAAAAAGAAGAAGATAAAATCATGATAAGTCTATTTTATTCTTAGGAAAAAAAACATTAGGTTTTCTTCTTGCTGGAGTAAAATTTAGTAGAAAAAATTATTCCATATTTATGTTGATAAAAAGTATTAGGGATTTTTAGAATAATTTAGATGTCCATAAGTTGGCCGACAACAAGTTATTTTAAAAAAGGAATGATTTGTTATTTCAATGGTCTGCTAATTTCTATGATTATAAAAATGTTTAATGGACCTTTGACAATTTTAAACATTAAACAAGAAGATAGTTTCTAGATGTAGTAGATGAATCACATGTGGAGAGATGAACCTGCCCTTACCCGAGTAGATAACTTCGTGTTTTGGTCATTGTTTTTTTTCTCTGTCTGGTCAAATTACGAGAACCCACATTTGGTATCCTATGCAATATTCGTGGATCCTTATATGACTTTTTAAATAACTTACTATTGTTTGGATGATCCCTATTGTTTCTGCCATTTTCTCCCTATAATATGTTAGAAATGAAAAGCTAGAAGTCACGTAGTTTTTGTGGTTTTAAAGTCAAAACATTGAACCTAACTCTATTCCTGGTGTATCGTCGAAATAGAAAAAACGAATACATATGTTCAATTTTGTTACAACTAGTTAAAATACATCAACAGTATAAAATTTAGTTCGTGTATATTGTATAAGTATATAAATCAAGATCAAATATGATATTAGGACACAAAAATATACTTTGATTAGCAAGAGTAGTTGCGTACCTATTTGAACCATATGCAGATAGATAAATGAGTAGAACTTCCTATCTATTACTCTTCCACGATATGGCAGCATCAATGGAACAGCTACACACGTTAGAGATATTGTTATGAAATATCTTAAAATGTGTTTATATGAGGGCTAGAGAAGGGACCTATCTGCTATTAATGAAACCCTGATGGCCCCTCACATTACGAGCCCATCGAATTGAGCTTACACTGACCGTCAACGCAGATCTACCAAACACATAAAATGCACGATCTAATAATCAATTATCACATTCATAATTCAGCTAATGTTCATGGACTAAATCAAATTAACACGGAAGATTTAAAATATAAATAAAATATTTTTTATTAATGTAAGCTTATTTTTCTTACCTATGAGGCTTATTTTTCTTACCTATAAGTTAATCCTAACAAGAATGTCTGAAAGTGAAAGTTGATATATTGAGAATTTGAGTCAGAATGGGAACAGTATGGTGCGTTGGTTAGTCAAATTTGGGCGTTTATGGTGTCCTCATTCATTGTCTGGACTGGCCATGGGTCAATTTATTTTATAACCACAAATATGAAATTGAATATCTGGTCGTTTGCTAGACAGTAATTTTCATTTTGACTACGTCTGGAACAGAAGCACAGGTTCTTAAAGTCTTGCAATTGATCTAGTCAAGTAATTAACCAAACTCTTCTACCTTAATTCAACACTTTGAACACGTGTCTCAAGAAGTCATTGCTTTTATCTATTTGAATAAATTAGCCCATATATAACAGATTCATACAAGTGAGTTGAACTAGTTTAGGATTGAAACATAATAACTGTTGTTGTATTTTAACTTTTATACATCTGTGTATATATAAATGAAGAAAGAAGGCTCTTCTAAGTTCTATAATCTCAATTGGGTAATTGGTCTTTTCAGTTTGGTATACATACAAGAGATTGCCTATTGGGCCTGTCCAATTACTCCTCTATGACCAGCAGAGATCTTTTTGCCACTTGGGTTGAGCTCAGCAGCCATCTAGAAATAGTTTGTAACTGAACCCATTAACTATGATAGGGATTTGGTTTTGGTGGCTCCAAACCAGTAAGCCTGTGAATTAGAAGTTGAACTAGGTTTTGATCCAGCCTAATTTCCAAATGTCCCATAACTTGGTTTTTTGCATCATCCAGAAAATAGCTAACCCAAAAAGAATGTCAGAAACCAGGAAATATTTAGGAATAGATTACTGTGGAGCATTTTGGGGCTCTGAGCAAGTCAATGGCTCGATTCCATTGTTGCATGTTTGGTGAAAACTTATAGGTTCAACAGTAATCAGTTTAATCTTAAACTTCGCATAGGCAACTTTTTTGTAGTGACAAATGTAATTCAAAATTTGTTTTAGGTCATAGGTTCGACTCTTAGCTCTGACATTTAACATTTTTTTTCCATCTCCTTGTCTCCAATCCTGCTTCCACCCTTGTGCAAAGAAATGAAAGAAGATCTTTATGCTAACCAACTAATCATTATGCTAACCAACTAATCATACTTTCTTAATTGATTTTCTCATGTCATTAAGTCCATCTAATGCAAAAGAAAGAAGAATGACATTGAAGACCATATGATTAGCTAATGATTCTCATAAAAACATGTCATCTGCTGCTACTAAAATCTTGAGTAATCCTAAAATCTCATATTAATGACCACTTGTTGAATTCTCTGGATGGCCTTACCCATAATTCTAAACAAAAACTGATATTTACAGGGATAAGTATTGATAAGATTCTACAAAAGATTTATACTGTATATGCAAAAGCAAAAGCTTATGATTATTGAAATCTGGTACTAGTGGCCAAACCGATAACAAAAAATGTCAAAAAGGTAACATGACATCTTCTTTATTTGCAAGTTTTAAAAATATGTCATCTCCTGCTAACAAA
The DNA here is from genome assembly GCF_029784015.1 of Lycium ferocissimum. Lineage (NCBI taxonomy): Eukaryota > Viridiplantae > Streptophyta > Magnoliopsida > Solanales > Solanaceae > Lycium > Lycium ferocissimum. The sequence goes on along the minus strand of NC_081351.1, from coordinate 31,932,155 downwards.
ATCTTGATTAATCCTAAAATCTCAGAATTAATGACCACTAGCTGAATTCTCTGGCTGGCCCTAAGCCCTTAAGCATAAGTCGAAACGACAATAGGTTGGCTGGATTGCAACAAAAACTGATAGTTACAGGGATAAGTATTGATCAGATTGTACAAAAGATTTATAAGTACTACATATGATTATTGAAATCTGGCACTAGTGGCCAAACCGATAACAAAAAATGTCAAAAAGGTAACATGACATCTTCTTTTAATAATTGAAAGAGTTCTGGTCCCTGGCCACAACCAAATAGTGACCCATTCATTGTTGCTTCTTTTTGCACGGTCTCAATTTTAAAAACACTCAGGATTGGTTGGTTAATCAAGTTGAGCCTTTAAAAAACGTATCCATTATGCTGTACCTCTTGTTAATTGCTGCGACCAATCCACAAACACAAAAAATTATAATCAAGTACTACAAATATTGATGGTTTGCTTTCCATGCATAGTGAACTTTGTTGATTTCTTCTCTATTTTCATTCTCACTCCATTTTCTTGCTTTCGAGAGATGATGAATAGTATCAAATTTCTAATATTTCTCTTGAGTGTTACAGTAGCACAACCATCAAAGGGACAAAACCAATTGATTTTTGCAGATCAAAGACTTGCTATAGTATACCCCATTATCCAGAAATTTAAGAATACCATCACTTCTGATCCTTTAGGTGTTACAAAATCTTGGGTTGGTCCAAATATATGTAATTATACTGGTTTCTACTGTGAAAGTCCACCAGACAACAAATCAGCAATTGCTCTTGCTTCTATTGATTTCAATGGATTTCAACTTAGCGCTTCGACGCTTGATGGCTTCCTTGATCAGCTTCCAGATATAGCCATTTTCCATGCTAATTCCAACAAGTTTGGTGGGACTCTGTCTCAAAAAATCGCGAATCTTCCTTATCTCTATGAACTTGATATTAGTAACAACCAATTTTTTGGGCCTTTTCCTAGTGCAATTTTGGGCATGAATAGCCTAAATATATTAGACATAAGATTCAATTCTTTCACCGGATCAGTCCCACCTCAATTGTTCACTAAAGACCAACTTGACGCGCTATTTATCAACAACAATAATTTCATGCAAAGGCTTCCTGATAATATCGCGAGCAGCCATGTTATTTATCTTACCTTAGCCAACAACAGATTTTTCGGTCCAATCCCACGTAGCATTTCGAAAATCTTGTCGAGTTTGACAGAGATTTTGCTGCTCAACAACTTGTTAAGTGGATGTCTCCCTTATGAACTCGGATTCTTGAACGAAGCAGTAGTGTTCGATGCTGGCAATAATAGACTTACTGGTCCACTTCCGTTCTCATTAGGGTGCTTGGAAAATGTCGAAATCTTGAATTTTGCTGGAAATCAGTTGTATGGGATAGTACCTGATGTGATTTGTGCCCTGGGGAATTTGGCCAATTTATCGTTGTCCAATAATTATTTTACAGGATTTGGGCCAATTTGTTTGAGATTGATAGAAAATGGAGTGCTTGATTTGAGGAATAATTGCATTCCTGGTCTTCCATTTCAAAAATCAATTGCAAAATGTGTAGCATTTTTTGCTTACCCAAGGTACTGTCCATACATGGCTACATATAGTTATATTCCTTGTTGGCTTTCCAACTTCAAAACAACTCCTCTGGATCTCCCTGAATTGGCTCCTTAACATTTCTAGTGGTATGGATCATTAACATACATTTGGAGCTCTTTATAGTCTCTTTTTGTTTTTCAATTAAGCTTGTATTTATATTGAACAAAGTGTGCATGCCAAACTGTTTGTACGTTCATCTGCCTTAATGCAATAACAAAAGTTTTATGTTTCCTATGGCTCATTGTTTTAGAAAAATATTACAGCTGTGTAGATGGGAAGAACTGGGGGCGAATCTATGTATAAAAAATAGATCACGTGAATTCATGATTACCCGATTAAACTGGGGGTATATTATGTATATAATTCTTAAAATGTTTGAATGAAGCAACTTTGGTTAAGTGTTGGGTACTTGGGTTTAATCGCTTAATTTTGTGGGATCAAACCCTACTAAATGCACTTTTGCGTCTTTTATTAAAAAAAATAAAAATCTAAGCAACCTTTAACGTTTTGTTCTCCAAGTTGATGTCACTATAAAATTTTATATGCTTGTAAAAGTAATGGAAATTCAATAGACCTCTAGAAGAACTAATGGTGTATGTCTAACGCTTTCATTAGTCTTTTTTCGGAGACTGTCTCAGTAGGTTTACTTTACCTTCCGGAAAGTCAAATGCACATGAATTTAGGATTTTTTTATAAACCTTCTAATGCTACGAGTGAATTTTAATATGGTTTGCAACTTAGTTATATGTACAAACTTTTTTTTACAAAGTGCAGAGAATTTAAACTCATTGTTTTATAGTGCATCAATATGTCGTCTATATACGACCTAGTCAGAACTTAATTGAATTCTATCTTTGTCAAGATGCTTACGTAAAACTAATTTACAGGCCACTGCAATACAACCTATGACAATTATGCCCTTTACATAGCAACGATGGACTGAAGCAAATGACTTTGTACAAGCATTTTTTATTCAAAGTGAGACATATGACATAGATTAAAATTAATGACTAAGATTTAATTGACTAAAATAAGGCACTAACCATAATTACATAATTAATAACTTATCCATAAATATATTAGAATATTTTTCTCTCTTTTCCTATTTTAATATTCTATCTTTTTTTCAATCATGACCACTCTTTAATGGTGATATTTTCCAGAATATAGACAACTCTTTTAGAAATATACAATTACCAATTGAATAATGGGGTTTATATTAGAATTGTAAGCATCATAATTGAAAAAATAAATATCACCAATTGAATAATAAGTGTATTAGGTAAAAAAAATTAAGTGGCAAAAAATAATTGGGTAACTCAGAAAAGATATTTTCTTTGGATAGGAAAGTAAATAGGAAGAGAGAAAAATATTCTAATATATTTATGGATAAGTTATTAATTATGTAATCATGGACGGCCTTGTTTTAGTCAATTAAATCTTAGTCATTAATGACATGTTGTGAATAGATAGAACTTGGGAAAAACGTAATAAAGTTACTAATCCATTACTTATGTAATAAAGTTACATATATACCATAAGCTAGGAATTCATCCGTATTTTCATCAGATGAGAACTACCTCAAGCAAAATCGACCTGAAACAAGATATTTTTGCAAGTTTAGCGACAAAAGCATACTCAAAGACGAAAGACATTGTTCAGTTCACTATATGTCATCACTCTAACTTATGTTGTTCGAACTTTTCAGAAATGTCGACAAGTATGTGTCTGGTCCTCCAAAAACGTACATTGTTCATAGGATCTAACCCGAGTAACAAAGTATTTTGAAAAATCCAAACAACATAGCTGGTAACGGACATGTTGAGAGTTCTAGCACATGTTAAAAAGTGATGAACTCTTATATATAGGTTATAGACTCATAATTAGGGGTGTACATGGACCGGGTTGGTTCGAATTTTTCAAATACCAAACCAAACTAATTGCGTCGGGTTTTTAAATTTATAAACCAAACCAAATCAATAAAACAGTTTTTCAACTTAGGTTTTCTCGTTATTCGATTTTAACAAAAGTATACAAAACATATGACTTTTACTTCAAATATTTCTTTAGTACTAATAAGATACAACTATATACTAAGGTGTTTCTTAAGAAAATAACACATGTGAGATGGGTGATGAAATTGTATTAAAATATTCAACAAAAAAAGATAATAAAATCGGTTAAAATAAGTATTGCTAATTAATAAGCCATAAAGAAAATGACTTTAATCTAAATACTAAGTTATGCTAAAATAAGTACTGCTAATAAGTATTAATTACATGACAAAGAAAAATTAAGCTATGTATTTTTACACTTTAAACCAATTATGCAAAACTAAAGAATAGATATCCAACATTACTGTTATTCCTAGTATGTTAGAATTGAATTTCTTTCATTAGCATTAGTGTTGAGTTGGTTTTGATTTGGACTTTATTTGAGTTGCTAACATCTATTGGATATAAAACTTATTGACATTTAAAATTCTGATCAACTTTTAAAATAATATTATAAAAGACAAAAAACTATGAAAAAATTTAGAAATATTTACAAATTACATTACAAATAAATATTTTTAAACGTATAAAAATATTTTAAAAATTTGAATACACGTAATGACGGGTCGGTTTGGTTTGGTTTGAAAAAACAAATCAATTATGATCAGGTTTTTTTCTAACAAACTGCTCAAACCAAACTCAAAGATTTGACTCGATTTATCTGTGATTTGCTTTTTACATCTCTACTCATAATGTTGTGGGGGTGAAGTAAAGGGGAAGAGGGAAAAAAACAAAATAAGCGAACTCAAAGGTCCTGTGACAAATCATGTGGTTTATCACATTAAATTAAAGGGTGACAATAAAGGTTTCAACTCAAGTTATTGCTACATTAAATTAGTAGTACCACCTAATTAGCGGACAAGCTAGTGATCATATTTCTGCTTGGAAAATTCTGGAAAATACTACAGAAAGGTAATGTCGATAAACTAAACTAAACCGCCGACTTGCCATGGCTCAGTACAAGCAATGCTGGTGGAGGTCCAGCTATGAAACAATAACTAATCATTAGATTATGTATAATTATTAAAAAGCTTTGTCATAAATCACTGTTTCTTATTTTTCAATGGTTTAAATTGTTTAGTGGATTGGAGTTCATCAGATGATAATTTAGTGGAAGAATATACTTAGCTTTTCCTAAATACATAAATACAGTTAGAGGGTGACACTTTTGGATTTGATTCCACTTTTCTTTCTCAGCCAATAAACATCAATATTATCTCATTTGTGGTCTGTGCCAGATGAGAAAAGCAAAGAAAGAGAGGAAGATACTACAACCTCCGTCCCACGTCTCAATTAATGTGATACAACTAGAATTTCAAGAATCAATAGATTTTTCTTTCACCGAAATTTCTTTATATGCCTTTTAAATATTTTAAGTTATTAAATTCTGTGATTTATAGTACTTTTTACGTTGTCTCCAAATATTTAAATTTTATTTCATAAAACTTTTACATCTGAATTCATGGTCAAAGTATAAATATCGAAATTTCAATTGTGTCACATAAATTGATACAGAGAGAGTACTAGTTTATAATCGATTCTTTCTTTGATCTTTTTTTACAATATTCTTATGTTAACGGTTAAACTTGATTCATCTAAAACCTTCATTTACCAGTTTTCTTTGGACAGTTTTTTGGGCATAATTTGCGTTTTGATCCCTTGACTTTCAAATAAATTATGATTTTGAATTTTTGATTCTTGTGATCTATGTCTAAGTGTTTTGACCTTCAATTAATTGAAATGTGAACTTTTGCTCCATCCACTTGTATATCTTTCCAATTTAATGAATTTTTACCATTATATCATTTTAATTACACATGCATTTTGTTGATTTTGTACTATTACTCTATATTTGAGCGTAATATAATTCTAAAACCAAATCTAACATGTCTTTTACATAAAGGGATTAAACACTTATTTTAATTAATTGAAGATCGATTGTATTTAGTCGTATATCACCAAGTTAGAATTGCGGAGTATGCAGTGATATATCCACTTCATTTCAAAAGTTTTAGTTTTTGCTTTTCTTGAGAAACAGAAGGAACTTCATTAAATGTCCCGGGAACTAGCTAGACATATTATAACTAGCATTGTAGAAATAATAATCAAAACATTTCTTCCTATGTAATTGACTCTTTCAATCGAGGTTCCATTTCCTCTCCTAGGGGCAGGATAATATTGAACATCTTTAAATTTAAAAAAGAAATTTTCTAAATTACTAATCATGTGTAAATATGTTACTTACCATCATATTTTCACGTTACCACGTGCAGATGCCTAAAATTGATTAATTAATAATAGCATGATGTGAAAATTCTTTACATTATCGGGTACATGTAATTTAATTCCATGATAATAATGACTAAAATACTTTCTTTCCCAACTTTAACTCTTTCAGTTTACAAGCTTCCAAATTTCAGAATAGCGAAGAGCTCCATCTAGAGGATCTTGTATAGGTTCTGAACAGTGTTGTTGCCTCTTTGGGATTGACTTATCCAATCCACTAGGGGCTCGTTTGGTTGGGGAACAAGTTATTCCGAAATTAGTTATTTTAGGGTTGTTAACTCACGCTCAATATGAATAAAATAACACTATAATTCTGGAATAACTAATTCCGAAATTAGTTATCTCGGGATATTATCCCAACCAAACGTGGAATCAATAAACTCATTCCAAATTAAATTCCAGCATTAATTATCTCTTACCTCTCGTACCAAACGAGTCCTAACTGTTAGGTAAAAGTTGTTGAAAATCTTTAAACAATCCATACATGCTCACAAGTAAATCATTAGACAGTAATGAATACTAACCTTGATCCATTTTAGTCAAACTTTGTTGAAGATCTTCTCAAGTTTTGGTACTCAATAGTTGAATCTTCTAAGTCTTAATACAGTATGTTTTCTGTCTTCTCAGAGGTGGGTTAGAGATAGACACCATGTGTTAGACTTAGGCACCAACCATATATATTCTGACAACTCTTTAAAGATGGCTTTTCAGAATAGGTACTTTTTCAGATATATTTTCATCAAATATAAAAGAAAAGAAATAACAAATATTTTCTAGGTCCATATAATAACACTTTATTAGATCATAAATTGAGCTTCTTTATGATAGTATATCTATGCAAAATATATTAATATATATGTGAGTCCTTAAAAATGGGTAGACTTATTTTTTTAAGGTCACGGAGATATTTTTTAAACGAACCATACCTGACACACCAGAAAAAAAATTACCCTGGCTTTAGAAAAATATGCCTACTAAAAAAAAAAAAAATAGGTAGACTTTTTTTAAAGTTACGTGGCATTTTTTTTCATTAAAAAATAACATAAATGATTTAAAAAAAAAAACTCTCGCCAGCAAAAAGGGTATATTTGAACCATTTTGTAATGTCAAGGGTGTATTTGCACCATTTTGTAACGGCGGGGATATATATACACCACTTTTATAAGGGATATATATACTTTAAATTGCAAAATTGAGGGGTATATATATATATATATATATATATATATATATATATATATATATATATAAAAAAAATTTACTCCACCACCGAATGTATTGCATACCACTAGCCAACTACTGTTTCATTTGGTATCAAAAGTTAAATTGATTATTAAGTGGAAAGAGAAGCGAACTACATAAGAATTGCACTACCACTGGCGAGGTTACATTTTTTTTGCGCGGATTGACCTTCTTTTGGGGTGTTATTTAATTTTTGACCCTCAAATCGGTGGTCTTTAATATTTTTCCTTCGCTTAACATCTAGAGGTTCTGGGTTCGAACCTAGGCTCAGTAAAAAAAATAAAAAATCGTAAGGTATAAAGTTGGGATCGCAAAGAAAAAATAAAAAATCGTAAGTCTTGAGGCTAACTTTTATAAAGTTGGGACCTTAAGATAGAGGTTTGCAAAATTAAATGAAAATAAATCTGTTTTGTTTTTTTTGTTTTTTACGCCTTAAGAGTTTAAACTTATTGCGAGTCCCACTTAAATTTTTTTTTTTTAAAACGGGTTTGGCCGACAAAGCTTTAACGAAGGACAAAAATTAAAGGGCCAAAAATTAAAGACCACCCCAGCGAAGCACAATCCTGCAAATTGCCCGCGAGGTTACACTCAAAACTGATTGGGCCATCTCCAAATCCCAACAAATTAGATCACAAGTAAACAAAGGTTTATCGGAAGAATCGATTAACAAACCGGTCGGTTTTCGGTTAAAAAATTCGGTTTTTCAGGTTTTTAAGGCAGAGTTTGAAACCCAAAACCTCTTTTTTTTGTTTTTTGTATAGTATATATATATTATAGTATTTATTAGTATATTGTAGGTATATTTACATATGTTATATAAGTTTATAAGTAAAGTTTATATATTTACTGACTGAATATGAAAAGTCATTAATACGGATATACGTGTATATATATATATATATATATATATATATATATATTAAGTTATATGCTTAAGTTATACTACATATACCTAAAATATAAAGAATATACTTATATATATCAATATACTTAGGTTTTATATATATATATATATATATATATATATATATATGTTTAAGTATACTATATATACTATATATAAATTTTTTAATTGCCCGGACCGGTAGTTAATATTACACCGGTTCAAAACTGATTGGGTCCATCTCCGATTTGAACCGGTTCCCAACAAATTAGTTTAATCACAAGCCCAATCAAGAATAAAGGGCCATCAGTCAAAATATTGTATAATCTTATCAACGGACCATGTTACCATGAAGAGCAGTCCCCAAGCCAAACTTCATACAAACTAAAATGTAAGATGGCTCGCTGTAGAATTCTCCCGTACTAATTTGGTTAAGGAAAAACTACTTGGTGAAGCTACCCCGGAGAGGTAATTATTGACAATAATTAGGGGTGGGCATGGTATGGTAGATATCGATTATCATACAGAAATCAAAATTTTTTATACCGCGATTTCAGTAATATGATATTTAGTACGGTATTTGTTATGCATTTTTAAAAAGTTTTGTATTCGGTATTCATAAAGACAATACCGAAGTATATAATTACATATACAATTCATATATTTTAGTATTATAATACTAACAAATATATAAACTAATATTATTAGAAAACTAATTGTTTAATCGTTAGAACTTCGACTACTCTATCTTGATCTAAATGTCTTTTTTGTGTAATAGATTTACGAAGGAGATTGCTTGTACTTTCTTTTGAATATTTTTACATCTGTAAGGTGTTTAGTACATAATAATTGAGACGTTTCTTAAGTAGCAGAAGTCATAATTCTCCACGATATGAGTATATGTAAGTCGAAGCCGGACTAACTATGGTACCAATTTACCATAAACCGAACTTTAAAATACCGTACCATACCGAATTAATTTGGTACGGTAATGGTATAGTATTTTTAAAAATCGAAAATCGAAATTCTTTGTACCGAAGTTTCAAATACCGTATCATGCCCACCCCTAATAATAACTACCTTTTGATTTATTTATATTTAGTAGCTAAATTAATTTTGTAAATTACCATTGGTAGCTATACCAAAATATATAGACCTCTCTTTATTCTCCCTTACTACATATTTCAGATTTTTCATCTTCTCTAAACCCTAATTTTTTTTTCTCTCATTCCTATTCACTAACCCAATCGCCACCACCCCACTGTCGGAGCTCCGGCGACGAACCATTCACTAACCCAACAGCTGCCGCCCCACTGCCGGAGCTCCGGTGATGAACCACGACAAAAACACCTCTCTCCTTTCCCTCTCCTTCACATGACTGTCGGAGCTCCGCAAACCACAAGCAACCACCACATTCCGCTGGCATTGCTTCTGTCATACACGCCGCCGTTCGCCGGAGTGAATGATTTTTTATATCAAATTGAACTCAGATCTGAAAGGAAGAGTGCCGCCGGAGTTGTATACAACTGAAATACGTTGTGTATTTAGTGTATTTCGCTGGAATGAATGATTTTTTAGATCAAATTCATCTCAGATCTGAAAGGACGAGTGTCGCTGGAGTTGTACACAATGTATTTTGTATTTCGCCGGAGATCCGACCGATTTTTTTTTTGGTGTTAACATAATGTAGTTTGTATTTTGCCAGAGTTGTTTCAGATCTGTATATGAATACAATGTATTTTATTTTTTTGAATAAATACTGTGTATTTTTTAAAAAATTTGAATGTATTTTTTTTTTTTTTAGTGTAAGTACGGTGGTACTTGGTATTTTCGCCAGAGATCCGATCGATTTTGACTGTTTTCTTCCTTTTTAAATGCACTAGTCATTTTTTGAGTGTATTTTTGATTGAAGATTTGACCCGAATTCATGACTTCTTCTCTTTCTTGTATTTCAGAATTTGAGTGTATTTTCGTCATTTTTTAGTGTAAATATAAGTTTAATGTATTTGGCTGATTATATTTCGTCTAGCCGAAATTCATGGCTTCTTCTCCTTTGTATCTCATATTTGAGTATATTTGAGTGTATTTCGTCCTATGTATCTTATATGTATTTGGCTTCTTATCTTGTATCTGAATATATTTTGCTTCTTGTCTTGTATCTGAATGTATTTGACTTGTCTTGTATATGTATTTGGCTTCATATGTATTTTGAATGTACACAGTGTATTTGAAATTTTGTTGAAATACATTCAAATACAGACTGAACAATGTATTCAAATACACTAAAATATATCAAATACAGCGAAAATGCCTAATGTAATTACAAATTGTAAATAGCAAAAAGATAGCTACTGATTGAAAGTAAGCATTAAAAGGAAGTTATTTATGTAAGTTGCCCTTTGGTTAACGTAGCCATTATTAGAAAACAAGACAAACCTTGTAATGACCTGATACCAATTTAGTTAACAACACATAAAACAAAAGGAATTGTAATGACCAGCTTGTGTCCTTCCAATTTCCTAATCTGAATAACATCCTACTTTTATATGTACTAAGGGCATGGACGGCCCGACTGTAAGGCCAATAATTGTAGACTCTCTAAAATTGAGTCGAACTTCTGGCGATCTGCAGTTAATTAAGAGTGCGCCCTATTTGTGTACACTTACAATTTGGGAAAGTGTGTGAACGGATTCAGCAGCGAGGGTGTTCGAACACCCCGACAAAAAATTCTGATGTATATATAGGGTAAATTTTACGTATTTATGTGCATATATTAACTTTCCCTACTCGGCAAAAAATTACGGTGTATATTTACAATTTGGGTAAGTGTGTGTACCCTAGATATATAGCTCTAGCTTATTAATTTTGCAGTTCATATATTTGAACATCACAATCTAAAATGATTTGGTATTTATTGTATACCATTAGGTCACTCGTGACTGTGAGATTGCTGAAGCAGTTTCCAAATATCTGAAGACACCGGCCTGCTTGGACCGACCGCTCAACAAGCTTAAGCACGTGTTCATAATATCGTTTAAGAGTTCAGAAATTGGATTGCTTTTCACAGAGTTACTGCTCTCTCGTACTCCATCTTTGGTAAGGATGCACATATTTATTTTTGGAACCATTGGTTTCAACTTTCAAGGAAGAGTTGTTGCGTCTTCCCAGAGCTTCTCCAATGGCCGAGCTTTCTGTCTATCCATAAGTGTGTTAAATGGCAGATTTCAAAATGTATTAGTAGTCATGAATTACTTTGCTCCTTGCGATAAAGTACTTTTTAATACGTTGCTTGAAGTCTTCCATAATACTAGTATAGTAGCACTATTTTAGTCATGTTTTTTGGTTCGATCATAACCATACGTTCAAAATGGCTGGTTTGTTATTATGTAGTGGTTTGTTTTCTTTGGCTAAGTCACCACTGCCATTAAGATTATGGCTTTACAATTCGGTAGAAAATTAATTAACCAGTCGGAGCTTGCCTAATATTTTTAATCAATTGTAGTTATAGATTCTTGGTCTGTTGCAAGCACTTAAGCAAATTGTGCAAGGCAAATTCAAGATTTCTTAAAAGCCTCCATAAGTAATTCTTGCCGAGTTATGAAGCACCATTATTAAGTTGATCTAAACTTCTCAGCAATTGTAGAACATCCATAGAGGCATGTTTATGTGAACATCCATAAACGGATCTCTAAAAGCTCGTATGTTGATGGTGATTCTTTTAAAACTTGCCCACATTGCAGGGGCTCATAAACAGAGTTTATGTAAAAAATTAAAACTTCTCTTGGCTCTGCCACTACCTTTGGGTTCTTTTTATATTTTGTAATTAAAAGCCAATTTCACAGCCTATATTTGTCCTGTGTATATTGGGGGTTGATACTGCCCCTAACCTTGTGGAATAACCTTTAAAAATTTGCGTGGGAGGAGGACTACATCAGTCTAGTACTAGAGTAGGATTTAGAAATCAAATAGAACTAAACCGGATTTAGGAGAGCTGCTCCTATAATAAAATATAAAATAACAGCGATCCGGCACACTATGTGTAAAAGATAAAGACTAACGAACATCATAAGCAAAGTAGAAGAAATTCCTAATAGTCTTAGGGGTCATTTGGTTGGAAACAAGTTATCCCAGTATAATTTATCCTGGGATTAGTTATTTCATCCTCCCATAGGGATAAAATAACACTACAATCCCGGGATTAGTTATACCACCATTTTATCCCAATCAAATATGGGATAAATTCATCTCAAATATAATCCCGGGATTATTTATCCTTATCTCTTGTACCAAACGAGCCCTTAGAGTTAATTTGCATATAGTTTTCCGAACACGCTTTGGTTCTAAATATCAATTCTAAGGCTTTCCTGAAGAATCTATATATCGATTCCAACTCTTCTGCATGCAACAATTGTTCTTGGTCCATCTCAATATCAGATAGTAATTCATAGGACTAATCCTCGTTCCCTTTCCTTTTGTTGATTCTGGAATTTGCCAATTGAACTTTATCCGTCCTATAAGCACCTCTACTTTTTCAGAGAATTTCTGTCACAAAATTTTAAAATGTATTATTTGATGAGTGACATTTGATTTATGCATGATATTGTCTAGTTTCTAATTTTTCTTAAGAAAACATATTAGCCATTTGTTTTTGCAATTTTGCAAATCCATGCTTTCACTTAGACCTCAAACAACAGATGAATAACATGGCATCCAAGTCCATAGTCTTGACTCATGCCAGAATAATTAAATGGTGATAGTTATTACTACTTAATTAGTTATAGACTTTGCATGTAGATGAATTCCCAGCAAACATGTTAGCATGAATAGTTCTCTGCTCCTTACGTGGGTCTAACACTTGAGGATACAATAATAAATCTAAAAACTATCTCATCAACAATATACACCATCACCATCAGTGTAACCTTCTCCAAATGTGGGATTCTAATATTGAAACAAAGTAGAATATCTTCTGTAACAGGTAAAGATAATTTTTTACAGTGTGAAAAAACCTTTATATTGATGATGTATATAATTTAAACATAATTTTCTTTGGAATTTAGAATACTATCTCCCATGTAGTCCTGAATTACATAGCTGATCTTTGCTTGAAAGAACACAGCCTTTGTCAGTCTTTCGAATTCTACCTATACTAACACGACAAATATCACAGTCGATACATGATTGGGAGTATCTCAACCATTCAAGTGATGTTTCATTTCATTTTCAACAAGTAAAATAATTATTGAGTGAAAAGAGAAGAGAGCCCATATCTTGGGGTTACACGTCACTCAAAACCTGATTTGGGCATCTCCAAATTCCTAAAACGACACTTTGATATGACAAGCTCAATCAAGAACGGGCCAGCAGTAAAAAGTATGTTTAATATTATCTCTGGACCATGTTACCCATGTAGAACAGTCCCAAACTTCATACTAAGATGGCCCACTAAAGTGTTTCCCTACCAATTTCGTCGGAAAAAAAATGTTGTCGTTGTTTTTTTTTTTCCGGGATTGCCCTTCATTTGGGATTTCTTATACAATGTTTTTGTATACCGGAAAATATGGCATATTTGCTAATTTTTTGGTGTATCTATGTTGTATAAAGTATTTTTACTTTGTATTTGTTGGATACATACCGGAAAATATGACATATTTGTTAATTTTTTGGTGTATGAATATTTTATAATATCTTAAATACGGAAAATATGATATTTGTGTAAATTGGTGTATAAATTCAATTTTTACTTTTTTCATGAATACAACAAGCCAATTTATGAATACGTATAGTCATTCATGAATACGAATACAAAAAAAAATTGTTGTATTCATGAGCTAAAAAAAAAATTGAAATGTGCGGAAATTTGGGCTAATTTGCTACGAACGTAAATATTAAAACATTAGCCGGGATTAAATCCCAAATGTTTCTATTTATGTAAAATGCCCTTATATTATCTACGGACCTTTTTTCTAAACTACAATAACCACTTATTTGCCTCAAATTTGTGATCTTTAAATTTTGAATTTTTTTAATTTTCGCTTGAAAAAGATGAGCGAATACATGAAGTTACCGGGGTTCGAACCCCCGCTCGGGCATAAAATAAAAAAATAATTTCGCCAAGGAGTATCTGGGAATACAATCTTTGAGAAAAAGTTAAAGTTAAGGATCCATAAGTAAACTTTAAAGACCATACAAAATTTAAACTTTGCCTTATAAGGCAAAGTTTACTTAAGCGTGGTTTTGGACCAAAAAAACCGTGGTTTATAAAGATGCTTTAAGGATTAAACGAAATATGGACATGATCCTTTGTTTAGATTCTAAAATGTACATATTTGAAGGCATCGGAAGATATTATGTGGGAATTTCGTTAACATTTTTTTTGTACGGATGTTTGTAAGTTCTAACCGGTTGAAGTGGTTAAAAAAAAAAAAATACATATATATGCCCGACAAAGTTTGCTTCACAAGGCATAAGTATGCCCCCATCGAAAGTTAATGGGCAAACTTTTTAATTTTGTCCCCAAATTAGTGGTCTTTAATTTTTGTCCTTCGCCTTTTAATACTTTTATCGAGGCATTTTGAAGGAGCTCGAATAACTTTGGTATTTCCTTAACAAAAAGTAGAAAAAAAAAATTTTAGCAACGCGTGGGTTCGAGAAAATGGGTTTGCAAATTTTAAAGATTTCAAATATGAGGGGTAAAATTTAAAGACCACCCCAAAAGAAGGGCAATTCTGCGAATTGCCCTCATACAACTATATAAGATGGCCCACTAAAGAGTTCCCCTACCAATTTCGTTCTTTTTTCTTTTTGCGGATTGCCCTTCATTTGGGATGTTCTTTAAGTTTTGCCCTTCAAAATGATGGTCTTTAAAGTTTGGTAGAATGAAACGATCACGAGTTCGAGTGAAAATTTAAACTTTAAGTTGTAAAAATTAGGCGAACTTGCAAATTCTACCCCATGCAAATTCTACCTTAACTCTGCCTTTTTTCTAAACTTATGCCTTACGAATTTTTTTAATTTTGAGTTGGGATTGAACGTGACCAAGCTTAGTAAAGGGTTAAAGGTTCTTAAAGGTTAATTGGACGTTAAAAATTAAAGGTCTTTAATTTTTGTCCCTCAATTTGGTCTTTAATTTTTAAAATAAAGACCAGTAATAGAAAGAAAAAAAAAAGAAATTTGAAGTTTGGTAATCGTGCAAATGAGGCCTAACTTTAACTCGATTAGGCCTAACTTTGCTACGAAACTTTGTCTTGCCATTTTTTTTACTGAGCCGGGATTCGAACGCCAAACTTCATGGTTCTAGGTGAAGGACAAAAATTAAAGACCACCAATTTGAGGGGCAAAATTAAAGACCAGTGCCTTTGAAGGGTAATCGTGCAAATGACCCTTCGATTAACATTGCTAGGGCAATTCGCAGAAATGCCCTTATTTCAGGGTGGTCTTTAATTTTGTCGCCTCAAATTGCTAGTCTTTAAATTTTTTCCTTCGCCTAAAACTCTTAGGCTCCGGGTTCGAACTCCAGCTCAGTCAAAAAATTTAAAAAATTTCGTAAGGTATAACTTGGATTCGCAAGTCTGCCTTAAGGCAAATTTTGCTTGCAAAACTTTGCCTGGTTGAGTTTTGAAGGCATAAGGCAAACTTTACCTTTAACTTAGTAGCTACTTTCTTCTTTCATTTGGTTTCTCCTGAAGGTCTTGAACTTTTATTGGTAAGCTCCATGCAATGTTGTCTTTAATTTCTGTCATATTGTTCTGCTTCTTTACATTTTTGTTTCTTGTCCTTATGTTGTAAGTAGTTTTAATTTGTAGCTTGCTTCAGTACTCATCTTTCATTGTAAAATTTTATAGCAGCGTATGAGTTACTTTCATGGATGTTGCAGCATGGAAACATATGTATATGTATTTGCAACAGTCAGGATGAATCGTCTGGTTATTAGTGCCTTCTTTGCCTCTGGATCATCTTAGATACAAAAAGAATAGTTGAATTCTAGAAAATTTGGGACTAGGCCAAAAGCTTAAGGTAGAGTTTGCCTTAAGCTACAAAAATAAAATAAAATTACTTAGCTAGAATTTTACAAACCTCTGCCTTAAGGTTTATGCCCGAATAGGTCTAATTTTGCTATAAACATCTACCTTGCGAAAATTTTTTTTCTTGACTGAGCAGGGAATCGAACCCAGAATTTCGGTGTATTAAGCGAAGAACAAAATTTAAAGACCACTAATTTGAGGGTCAAAAATTAAAGACCAATGCCTTTCAAGGGCAATCTGCGCAAAAAAACAAGACACTGCTATTAGCAAATGCGACCCATAAAACGACAAACCTTGTAATGACCAGATACCAGTTTCGTTAACAACATGTATAAAATGCGACACGTGAAACAACAGAACTTGTAATGACCAACTTGTGTCCTTCCAATATCCAACTCTCCATAACATCCTACTATTACAAAAAAACCACCTGTTGTTAATTGTTATGTAGTCGTTTGGTTGTTGATTATTAAAGTTATGAGGAGTAATGCAAAGATTACTAACGTAGGATTTAGTTATTCATGTATTATTAATTCATGTTATTCACTCTGTCTTAATTTATGTGATATTTTTCGATTTTTGAAAGTCAATTTGACTAAATTTTAAAGCTAAATTGGATTAAATTAACTCAATTTTAAGATTAAAATTTATATATTTGAAAACTACATGAAAAGTACTGTAAGTTGCAACTTTTGTCGTATCAATTTAATGAAAAAATATATCTTAAAATGTTGGTCAAAAAGTTCATGCAATTTGAATATCAGGAAGCGAAAATATCACATAAATTGAGAGATAGTATTTGTCATTCCCTCATAACATATACTCCGTCCCAATTCGTTTGACACTTTTCGCTTTTCGAGAGTCAAACGAGTTGTTCATTGACCGTATGTTTTTCATATGTCTTTTAAATATTTTAAATTATCAATGATGTTGACTGATAGTACTTTTTATGTAATTTTCAAATATGTATATTTTATTTTGAAAATTTTAAAGATTCTATGTTCAAACACACGGTCAAAATTAAGAAGTTTGATTCTCGAAAAGCGAAAAGTGTCAAACAAATTGGGACAGAGGGAGTACTTGTTTTAGTTATGTGAGATTGTGGTAACCAAATGTCATATCTAATGTGTTGAATTTTATACGTAACAACTAAATGCTGGACATGATATTAATCTGGACATGATTTGAAATCATGATATGAAATCAAGTTGATTTGAATTTGAAGTTTTGTTTGGACATGCAATTTGAATTTCTTAAGTTGTATTTTTTTCTCATAAATTTGAAAACCCCACAAGCTGTGAAAACTATCAAAACTCGAGCAAATCATAGTTCATAGCAAAGTTAATACGCTACCAAAAAGTCTTTCTAAAAAATATAATATCTATTGATCAAATTTTAGTTGAATAAAAGGGAAATTGAACATGAGTTGTAGTGTAACAACTCTTTAATATAATCTTTCCACATGGTACAGACAATCTCTTCACGTTGAGCATGCATTTCCGATCAGATGACCGAGAAGACCAACCAACATTGTTACTTTGAGTCAAATTTTACATTTAAAAATATATTTATCAATTTATGGATCTTTTATTTACAAAACAAAACTTATGGGTCAAATTTTACATTTAAAAAAAGTTTGAAATCATGATTTGAACAAATCATGCCTTTAAAGAGAATTTGGGTTTTAAAATCATGATATGAAGTTAAAATTGATATTTTGTGCAAATTGCATAAACAAACATCATTAAACTATGAAATCATAGCCAAACGCCTACTAAGTAGGCGTTTTGGACATGCGATTTGAAACCATTAGATGAAATCAGCGTTTGGACATGTATTTTATCTCATGGTTTCAAACCATGGTTTGAAATTTCAAATCATCCAAAAAGGGCATGATTTGAGGTTTCAAAATTTATAAATATAAAACTTGACCGTAAGTTTATAATTTGTAAAAAAGACTCATAAGTTGGTAGATATTTTTAACAATTAACACTAACCATTTATCAACCTTTATTTATGTCTACCATGTGAGAGGATTATACTAAAGAGTAGTTACATTACTATTAATGATAAAAAAAATTTAATTGAACTAAAGTTTGATCAATTGATGTTATTTTTTTTTAAAAGACCTTCTAGTAGTGTATTAATTTTGTTATGAACTATGACTTACTCATTTAGTAAGATTATATAAAGAATTGAGAATATTTGAATAGTTTTCATAACTTGAGAGATTTTTATGTCTATAAAAAAATATAATTTAAAAAATTTAAATTGCATGTTCAAATATAATTTCAAATCATGTCCAAACGGATCGTGAGTATACTCATATGAATAATTTACTTTTTAACCAGCAACAGAGGACCCCTGAGTACTGACCATTCTATAACAATGTTCACAAACATATGGCCATGGCTGACACAGAAACAGAGAGAGAGAGAGAGAAGTAGCCAGACTAATATTGAAAGTCCCCACTTCCTTTTTCTTCACTTCCATTATTTTTCTTTTTCTTTCTCAAATATCTTCACGTGAACCTGACTGTGTCCTTTGCCATATCCTCGAATACAGCTGCTTCTCTTTTCAGTCTTCCACCTCTTTTGTCACGTATTGCACCTCTAACCCCTCTCTGCATAATTTAGATTATAAACCATAGCCAATAAAAGGGTTGTAAAAATTTCAATCTCTGAACATTTCTCCCTTCTTTGAATTGAAAGAAGATGAAAATACATCAGCTCTTAGTAGTTATTTTTAGTATTCTTCTTTTGTATTTATCTTCTTTAACCACTGCTTCTTCTCATCTACATTCCCATTCCACTGGTAATATATCTCTTCCTTCAGATGCTTCAGCATTGTTAGCATTCAAATACAAAGCTGACTTAGGTAACAAACTTGAGTTTTCTGCTAATACAAGTTTCAGATTCTGCAAATGGAAAGGGGTACAATGCTCAGAAAAGAAAGTGGTTCGTGTTATTATTGAAGGTTTAAGCTTAGGTGGTACATTTCCTAGTAACACATTGTCAAATCTTGATCAATTAAGAGTATTAAGTCTTCAAAACAACTCACTTACTGGTCCTATTCCTGATCTTTCTAAACTTAGTAATCTCAAAGTCCTTTTCCTTGACCATAACTTATTCACTGGTTCAATACCAGTTTCCATTTTTACCCTTCATAGACTCAAAACCCTTGATCTTTCTTATAATAACCTCACCGGTTCAATACCCGTTTCAATTAACAGTTTGAACCGGTTGTACTATCTTCGGCTTGACTCGAACCGGATAAACGGTTCAGTCCCACCGTTAAATCAATCTTCCCTTCATGTCTTCAATATTTCCAGAAATGCCCTCTCTGGTCCTATTCCGGTCACTAAAACGCTATCTAGGTTTAAAACAACGTCGTTTTTGGACAATAAAGGACTTTGTGGTGAACTCGTACACAAAGAATGCCGTCCAATACAACCTTTTTTCAACCCATCCACTGCTGATGTCGCCAAACAGACACCACCACCATCAAGCCAAATCGAAGAGTTACGAAGTGGGGCTCCATTGGATCGTAAAGAAAAGAAAATCCATAAAAGATCTTTACTCATTATTGGTGTTTCGACAGCTTGTTTAGTCCTTTTGTGTTCGTTAATATTATTAGTATTAGTTACTAGAAAGCACAAGAACTCGAAGAAGTTGGGTAAAACAAAGAAAGGTATATTTGATCCAAGTGTTACTGGGAATGCAGAAGCAATAATAAGGATTGAAGAAGATAACAATGAGCTAGAAGAGAAGGTAAAAAGAGTACAACAAGGAATGCAACAAGTGATAGGTAAAAGTGGGAGTTTAGTATTCTGTGCAGGTGAGGTGCAGGTGTATACGCTGGAGATGCTGATGAGAGCTTCTGCTGAGCTTTTAGGTAGAGGGACAATGGGGACCACTTATAAAGCAGTGCTTGATAACCGTTTGATTGTTTGTGTGAAGAGATTGGATGGTGGGAGATTGGCTGGTACAAGTCAAGAAGAGTTTGAGCGGCATATGGAATCAGTAGGTGGGCTTAGACACCCGAATTTGGTTCCGATGAAGGCTTATTTTCAGGCTAGACAAGAAAGGCTTTTGGTTTATGATTATCAGCCCAATGGCAGCCTGTTCTCTCTTATTCATGGTACGTTCCTTGAGCCCATTTGGATTAGCCGGAAAAAAATGACTTTTAAACATAAGTGTTGAAAATTATTTTATAAATAATCAGTAATGTGTTTGAATAAAAATGATTAAAGAGTTTTTAGAAGTAAGGGTAGTATTGAAATTAACAGAAAATATAAGGAATAAAAGGATAAAGTTGTTGGTCAAATCAAAATGATTTTTAAGCAAAAAAAAAAAAAATTGGGGTTGAGTTTGGCTTATTTTAAGCATTTTTTTAACTTAATTTAAGCGATTTTTTATTTTTGTCAAATATTTAAATAAGTTAAAAATGACTTATAAGCTGGTTTGACCAACTTATAAGCTAATCCAAACGGGCTACTTCTCCATTTGTTCTCTAAAAATATTAAAAACACAAAAGAGAAAATCTTACATTAATCTATGAAACTACAAGTTGTAATAACATTCATAAATCATTGAAAAATAATGACAAAGTTGGCCTTTTAATGAATTATTACTTTGTTCAGGTTAGTAGGAGTATTTTATATGATAGTGTTTGATGCTTAAGTTGTAAATTTTACGTAATTATTAGTTGGTTGTTTGTAAGTAAATAATAGAGCAGTAGTTGAAACATTAAGTAATGTAATTAGTTTGATTGAAAAAAAAGCTAACACCAAAATGAAATGTAAAGATTTACATCAAAGTTAAAATGATACTCCCTATTAGTATGGTTATCCAAAAAAAAAAAAAAAAAGATGACACTTCATTATTAGTACTCATGATATCAAACAATCTTCCTATCAAAACTGCATGCCCCATTGATGAAAGCTTTGTTCCGAAGGATTCCTTGTTTATTTGTCATAGCCCTATCCGAAAAATGTAATTAAAGAGATGGGTTAATTATACTTTATGAGTAAATAAATATAATATTTTAAATGTGCTGTTCAATCAAAGAGGGTCCTTACCCCTATATATGCAGTTCCTCAACCCCAAGGTTTTCACAAACACAGAGAATCTTGCAGCTGACCCTGACGACATTGGAAACAGATTCCTGTCTTCGTAATATACTTTTATGTTTGTTTAATGTCCTAATAATAGTTTAGTGTCATTCAAGTTTATTAAGAATGTTACTGTAATTTTATTTCACGTGTGGTTGCGTAACGTGAGGTTAATAGGAGTATGGGTGTTAGCATTTTAGTACCGCCGTCGTATATTTAATTCAAAGGCTTATTCGTTGTTGAATTTAGTTGGTTTTATCAAACTTGGTCAATCCGACGTGGCATCTGTAACGTATTTGACTGGTCAACGTGCCACGTGTACAGGTTCCAAGTCATCAAGAGCAAAGCCACTTCACTGGACTTCATGCTTGAAAATAGCAGAGGATGTAGCTCAAGGACTTTCCTACATCCACCAAGCATGGAGGCTTGTCCATGGAAATCTCAAGTCTTCCAACGTCCTCCTCGGCTCGGACTTCGAAGCGTGCATAGCCGATTATTGTCTCTCCGTGCTCGCTGTCCTCACGGACGATGAGGACCCCGATTCTACAGCCTACAAGGCTCCAGAAATCCGGAAACTGAATCACAACAACCACCACCACCGCCAAGCAAGTGCCAAGTCCGATGTGTATTCATTTGGCGTTCTTTTACTCGAGCTTCTAACGGGGAAGCATCCTTCGGAACATCCATATTTAATGCCAGATGATATGATCCATTGGGTGAAGTCTACTAGAGAGGATCATGATGGTAGTGTTGGACAAGATAGTAAGTTGGAGATGCTTCTTGAAGTTGCTATGGCTTGTAGCGTGAGCTCACCGGAGCAAAGACCAACAATGTGGCAAGTGTTAAAGATGATACAAGAGATTAAAGAAGCTGTCACTATGGAAAATAGTCATGAAATAGACCTCCTCACTGGCACCTCTTAATTAGTTCTTAGTTAAATCTTAGTTATAAAATTAAATCTGTATTATATTCACTACAGACCGTTCATTATCAGTAATTGCAAAAGAAACGATCAAAAGGGGAAAGACTATACTTTTGTTAGCATGTTGATACGTAGTAGCAAGTTTTATCTAGCGTACTTTCTTCTTATTTCACCTTATTGGGCATCCCCAATTTCTTTGTCAACAGTCGATCGTATTGAAGTTGAATTATTTTTTTCTATAATATAGACAATGACTATGCCTCAGTTTCAAGTAAATTGGATTGGCTGTATGAAACTCCATTTCTTCACTTGAGCTCATTTCATATATTTATATTATAAGGATTCATCGATTTGACAAGTTTTACGTTAGCTATCAGTCTATTACAATCCTCCTCTTTATTAGGAATGGGGATCCGCAATGTGAGCAAGTTCACATAGGCAGAGCTTTTCTCTATAATATACTAGTATATCTTTTTAAATTCTTTAAGATGTTAAAAGTTGAACCTTGGTAGACAGTAAAGTAATGCAATATTTCATATGAATCAAGTCAAGTTCATGAAATGATACAACTTGGCATCTGGTTGGTGACGTTGTTAGCTAGCTAGCTACTTCTTGTTCAATACTTGAATGTTGAATTTCCTTTTTACAGTTGAAGGTTGAATTCATAAAAATGGAGTAGTTGTTATTGTTGGAGGCCGTACACATTCTTCACATTGCCCATATAATTTTGTGGCTTTGATAGAGGTGAGTAGGTGTAACACAGTTAAAGAGGTAAGGTAAACCACAATTGTGTTAGCTGGACAAATTAATATAGCATTGACAACCTGGTCTACACAGTATATTTATTACTCCAGTCGAATTTGAGCTTCCACTTAACTCTATCCTTCTACCCCCTTCTTTTTTTTTTTTTTTTGGGTTCCTATGATGGAAAATAGAACTAATGAAATCATTTTAAACTGTTATGTAATCATAGCCTGCAGATTGTTGCTATGCATTGCTGGATGCTTTTATTTCGTATTGAACCATTTCCTCCTTATAAATATAAGGCTGAATTTAGATTTGGCAATTTCTTGTTCTTTATTGCCAATATATAGTATTACTTCATGGCTTATGCTTCTCCAATTAACGTAACAATTGAAAGAAAAGAAACCCATGCACTTGAAAATGGTCCCTTTCCCCGCACCTTTACTTTTTTACACAAAATTACTAACTATTCCATGACGTGCTTGTAAATTCTTTGCTTACCTTGAATAGATTTTGATGTATGCCTGCAAGGAAACAACAGTAATTCCTTCTCTGTACAAAAACAGAAAAGAAATAATCATGGACCACACACATAGATAAACCTTGCGGGACCACAGTCCACAAATATACCAGATAAAAACCATTTCCAAACCTTGCCGAACTACCCATTCATCTGCTAAAAGCTGGAAACAAGGCCCTTTGACTACTCATCATTGTTAATTTCTAAATATCGTGTGTCAACAAAATGTAAATATAATCTGATCGGTCCTTGTCCCTACAGGATATCGTTTGGAAACCAAAAAATCATAATTCAAACAGTAGCGTCACGAGTTCAAGTCTAGCAACCTGCTGAAACTTTTAAAAAGTGTCAAGCAATTATACTACCAGTTCTATGTACAAACACTCAGAGGCGGATCCAGGATTTGGAGGTTCCGGGTGCCACACCGTCCAAATAGGATGAGCGGGTCTGTTTCTTCAAATTTGGGTTACGGTTCGGGTCATTTATCTTGTTCAATTTATATAGACCTCTTTTAGATAGATATTCTGAGATTAAAGATACCTAAGCGGCCCAATTTTTTTTTTTTTTTTTGTAGGAATAAGAGGCCGTATTCTCTAAAACTATGAGAAAGAAAAAGATTTCCCACGTTAAAAATCTGAACCGTAAACCATCTAATTTTGTTACCTCAATATATTCATACTCTATTGCCCTTGTGTGTTCTTGCATATATATATATAGTTCAAAAAGAATCAAGAATTGTAGCTTAAACCACTCAGCTTCACTTAGCACGAACGTTGGTGAAAGATCAAAGTAACCACTAAATTTGTAAAACTCTTAACACAATAACATTCATCATTTTAAACTTAAAATGTTCTTTTAGAATTTTAAATTACTATTTAAATATATCTTTGTTAATATTTATGTAACGTTTTAAAATGTAGTACTCATTAATATATGATACGCACGCAACGGGTGTATATAAAGATTATACTTAAAGAAAGAGGAAGTAGAGCGAGGAATTAATTAAAGCAAAAAAGAGTTAATTTTAGATCAATAAAGAATGGAAAGTAAAGAAGAAGAATTAGTTAAAGCCAAAAAGAGTTAATTTTAGATCAATAAAGAATAGCAAATAAAGAAGAAGTAAAGAAAAAAGACCGAAATGAAAAAGAATAGAGTTAAACGTGTTGCAAGCAAAAAAGACAAAAGAAGTACCGCACGCGAGAGGTTCGAACCGGGTCGCGCGGGTGGCGAGTTAAGCCTACGCGCCGGTGGCACTTTTCATTCATTTGTTAGTCCGGGTGGCAAAATTGCTATGTAGTGTTTTTCTTATACATATACACATACATATACAGAGTTTCAACCAAGGGGTCGGGGTGCCGTGGCATCCCCATCCTTGAACATGGATCCGCCCCTGCAAACACTAGACCCTAGTATAACGTTGTCTAGAAGGGTAATTACCCCAGAAGGGATGAAATCTAAATGATGGCTTTAAAAAAGGAATTTTCTTGGTTATAGCTCCTTATAAGACATATTTAATGATAATAACTACCATTTTATTTATTTATATTTAGTAACTAATTTACTTTTTTTATTTACCATCTATAACTACATCAGTAAATTACAATTACTGATAAACATACACAGTTAAATACACTCAGTAATTAACCGTATTAGATGCTACCATATTCCCATATCCCAAGTTTAACGGATACATCATTATTCAACTTGATTTCTCTCTCATTCTTCATTAATTTTCACCCTTTTTTTCTCCGTTATCTCCTTCACGATCAACATTAGCAAAAGATTCTTCCGTGATTTTTGGGGAATGTATATTTCTGTAGATTTTTTCTTGCTCTAGTAGTGTATTTTCATATTTTAGTCTTTTTCTTTCCACCAAATTCAAGCAAATTGAAGTATTAAATTGCTAGGGTTTCAAGCAATTGGAAGTTAAATGCTTATACATTAATGGTAGACGGAACAAAATCAAACATGGTTACTCGAGGTATACATTCTACTCTTCAAAATTTTGGTTATCCTTCTTTTGATTTGGGGATTTCTCAACAACAACATGATGTTGTTGCAGGTTCGGCTGAGAGAATCATTCTTTGAAAGAAGGACGAAAAATAATCATGATCCTTCCCACATGCAAAGGCCTAAAAAACCGGTAGTCACAAAATCAACAAAGAAAATAGATACCAGAAAAGAGATGAAGAGGAAAAAAGTCATACAACATGAAGCAGGAGAAGAGGAAGAGTTTGACCCAGCGATGAAGCAGGTATTTTTGAACTTGCGAATATTTTGATGTATGTTATGTATTGATGTATGATATGTAATGATGTATGTTATGTATTGATGAATGTATTTGATATATGTTATGTATTGATGAAGAGTGTTTTTTTTTTTCGTATTTTTTGAATGTATGTTATGTATTTAGAAAATTGATGAACTGAGAATCATATTTTTTTCTGTGTATCTTATGTTATGTATTTGGAAAATTGGAAAATTGATGAACTGGGAATCATATATTTGGAAATTTGCTAAGTATTCGAAAAGGTTGATGAACTGAGAATCATGTATTTGTATTTGGAAAATTGAAGAACTTGGAACCATCTTCAATGTATGTGATGTATTTAGAAAATTGATGAATTGAGAACCACATATTATTGGAAATTTACAGTGTATCTGAAAAGGGTGATGAACTGAGAATCATATATTTTTGAATGTATGTGTAGTTGAATGTCAATTTTCTGTTTGAGTTACATGTCTATTAATTGTTGATGTTATATTTTCTTGAAAAAATATGTGAGTGTTGACACCCGATTTTGTCCCGTCATCCCCATAATATCTATCTATGCTCATAATATTTTTGGCAATTTTGAAATAATTATTTATATTTTACTATAATTATTAACTTTTATTAATACCGGCGTTTTATTATTTTATTGCAGTCACTTGTTGTTGTCGTTGTTATTATTATTATTATTATTATTATTATTATTATTATTATTATTATTATTTTATTACTGGTATTATCAAATTTGCATTATAGTCATTTCAGCATTTTTATCGCATTATGCATCGCAGATATTTTCGTACAACTAAATAATAGCATTTATTTATTGTTGACTTTTATATATTATCGCACGGCTATTACGACGTCATTTTATTTTATCTGAGTACTAACAAATATATACTTTTATATGAGATAATATTTTAACACACATTAGCATATAATTAATTAAAATGGGTCCTTTATTTAAATTTAGAAGCCAAATTATTCAACCCATATTTTTTCGGACCAGCCCATATCATTTTAATACTCAGCCCACATTTTATTCAACCCAACCCAACTTTTATTTGAACTGACCCGGTCTGGCCCAATGACCCGACCCGGGTCAGTAAACAAAAGAACCCTAGGTTCTTTCTTTCTCTTCATCCGCCGCCTACCCCCACTTCATCTCTCCTCCCTCTTTCTCCCTCTTCTCTCTTCTGCTCAGTCTCTCTCTCTCCCACGATCCTCAACCAAAATAGTAAAATTGACAGTCGATTTTCGCCTTCCCCAGACCGTGCATGGTCGATTTGGGGAAGGTAATTAATGTTGTGTACCCCGTCCAGATTCAACGTTGAAAAAGGGGTTTTTCCTCTTTCCCTCTTTGATTCTTTAAGATCTGAAGCATTTAATGGAGTTGTTCGTTTGCGAAATGGAAACGTTTCTTATTGGTTCGTCTTCATCTTCGGGTACCAACGTTGCAACTGGTTTTGTCGTTTTATCTCAGTGGTTTCTGATCAATGACAGAGAGTTCTTAACGTTTTGTATTTTTTTTTTTTTGAACGGAGATTTGACTTAGGAAGCCCGCCCAATTTTCATTTTTTTCAAAACCTAGCAAAACCCTAGATGTTCCGGCTCAGAGGCGGATCCAGGATTTGGAGGTTCCGGGTGCCACACCGTCCAAATAGGATGAGCGGGTCTGTTTCTTCAAATTTGGGTTACGGTTCGGGTCATTTATCTTGTTCAATTTATATAGACCTCTTTTAGATAGATATTCTGAGATTAAAGATACCTAAGCGGCCCAATTTTTTTTTTTTTTTTTGTAGGAATAAGAGGCCGTATTCTCTAAAACTATGAGAAAGAAAAAGATTTCCCACGTTAAAAATCTGAACCGTAAACCATCTAATTTTGTTACCTCAATATATTCATACTCTATTGCCCTTGTGTGTTCTTGCATATATATATATAGTTCAAAAAGAATCAAGAATTGTAGCTTAAACCACTCGACTTCACTTAGCACGAACGTTGGTGAAAGATCAAAGTAACCTCTAAATTTGTAAAACTCTTAACACAATAACATTCATCATTTTAAACTTAAAATGTTCTTTTAGAATTTTAAATTACTATTTAAATATATCTTTGTTAATATTTATGTAACGTTTTAAAATGTAGTACTCATTAATATATGATACGCACGCAACGGGTGTATATAAAGATTATACTTAAAGAAAGAGGAAGTAGAGCGAGGAATTAATTAAAGCAAAAAAGAGTTAATTTTAGATCAATAAAGAATGGAAAGTAAAGAAGAAGAATTAGTTAAAGCCAAAAAGAGTTAATTTTAGATCAATAAAGAATAGCAAATAAAGAAGAAGTAAAGAAAAAAGACCAGAAATGAAAAAGAATAGAGTTAAACGTGTTGCAAGCAAAAAAAGACAAAAGAAGTACCGCACGCGAGGTTCGAACCGGGGTCGCGCGGGTGGCGTGTTAAGCTACACCGTGGTGGCACTTTTCATTCATTTGTTAGTCCGGTGGCAAAATTGCTATGTAGTGTTTTTCTTATACATATACACATACATATACAGAGTTTCAACCAAGGGGTCGGGGTGCCGTGGCATCCCCATCCTTGAACATGGATCCGCCCTTGTTCCGGCTATAAATAATGGTTTTGAGTCAGTTGAAAGGGTCTGGTTTTTGGGAGCCGCCTTGAATTCCCAATCGTAGTTCTTTTTTAGCCGTAGGAATCCCTCCAGAAATCAAGTTTGAAACCCCCTAAAATTAGAGTTCTCTAGCTGCTCAAATCCCCTTTGAAAGTGTAGTTGATAATTTTCTGAATATCGCCCTAAAATACTATATCTTGTTTCGTTTTTGCATCGGGTATTCGTTTGAATCCGAGTACACGCAAGCTCGAGTTTGGTAGTGTTCGAGGTATATCGAAAGCTCGCGCCTCACTTCGCTGCACCCGAAGAAGGTAATTCTCCATTCCTTTCTTTATTTCTGTTGAATTTTTTGTTGCTCTGTGTTATTTTAGTGTGTTGTTCCATGATTCAAGCATGTTAGTTTTAGTTAAGTTATTTTAATGCACTAGATGAGTCCGTTTCTGTGTTGGTCTGTTTGTGTGTTTAAGCATGTTCATGTAGGATAATTTAGTTTAGTTTAGTTAAGTATGTAAACAACTCTCCCATATTTAGTTTAATATCGATTGACCTCAATAAGTGTTTATATGTTCATACCTATTTGTGGTCTTGGTCGGTTAATATCGATTTAGCTTAGCTTAATAGCATTACGAATATCCTCGTTTTAGTTAGTTTAATCTCGGCTCGAAATTAAAAATACTTGGATATTCATGCTAGTTTGGCTTAATTTCCAGTTTATCCGTTTAACGGTATCTATTTGTCTATGCCTTGATTCAATTCAGTTAATTCTCGCTTTATTAGTAATTATGTAAGTGCATACAAGGATGATTATGTCGACAATAATGATACATGACATGTTAAAATATAGCATGACCTTATATGTTTAAATGTCAGTTTAAAACAAGATCTGAACCCTCCATATCGTACCTGCTATCTTTATTCAGTTGTGCTTAGTAGTTTTCAAGCATGCTCACATATATTACTTGGTAGGTTTTAAGCTCTGTCCAAGTTCCTTTGCATAGTTTAGCTGGTAGCTTAGCATCTAATAATTTTAGGGCAATCCCTAGCATGCCTTGGTTCTGATTTCATCGTTGTTTAGATAATACTGTTCTGTTTAGGCTGAGATTCAGGCTTTAGGGATTCATGTGATCCAGATATGTGATAGTCATATGTATTACTGCGTCAGTTGCTTTACACATAGTTAACTTGGGATAAAGGTTCGTTTAAATGGATAATAAGCTCACTAAAGGTTAACATAAGGTTCTGTCCTTTGTTTGGATCTGATGTATTATAAAGAGAGCTGGTAAGAATTTGTTTTATTATGGATCTATATTAGCATCATGACATGTGGGTCGCCATATGCTTGTTAGTTTAAAACATATGAATCGAGTTTTCCTTTGCTAGCTTTGTTTCAAATTTCTTGCTGTCTGAATATCATTCATCTTGCATATTACCTCTGATTTAAGGTCTAGAATGCTCACTATTTGGATTAAGTAAACAACATTTTTCCTTTGTTTGGATCTGTGCATTAACCGAATGAAATCATAAGCATATCTCGTAACTGTTTATAACTGATCTGAAGTATGTTCCTTTAGTCCATGGTTGATCAATACGCTGGTACGAGTAACTACAAACCTGTGATATGTGATATTCCTTCCCTTTAAAGTGGTAATGCTTGTTAAAGATGGTTCTTAAGATAAAATAATGGTCCAGGATCAGTCTTGAGTTCGTTGTTACGTCTGCTGTCAAATGTAATCATATTTCCGTGTTAATGCCATATTTTTATATTGTTTGAAACTTAGTGGGATTTGTATTGGTTTCTAGTTGTCTTTAATATGTATTGGTGGTATAGTATGGCTACTTCTAGATTCAAAACGAGACTTATAGGCGTATATAGAATTGAGTTAAAAGGCGCTGGTTTGGGTGTTCGTAAGGGTCAGTATTTTTCGTATAAGGTTTTTTTGCCCATTCACTATCATTCTGGACAATTAGTCCAACTATTAAATATTAATAAATTTGGAAGACTGACCTGAATTGAAACTCCATCACTATGCTGTAGGAAACTTTACGAATGTTGCGTTGATTCTGTACTTGTTAGTTCCTTGTGTGACTTTCCATTACAAGTGTGTCGGATGATTATGTATATATTGTATACGACCAGTATATCTTATTCTATACATCCTTATGAACGTATATATATGAGATATACATTAAATATACACAGTATATACATAGTCTACTGGTTTGTTTGAGTTTGTATTTCATATGTTTAACATTATTCACTGATCGTATACTAATCCTTTTCTTTCATTTTCTTGCATGACTATCGCGTATGAGTCCGAGGGACTCGTCTCCCGCATTCGATGTTGGGCCAAAGCCCAACGAAATGTCGTTTTCTCTCGGTCCAGTTCTATCAGCGGCCAAAGGAAAGAAAATCAATTCTGGGCCGAAGCCCAATAAAAAAAAACAGCAGTAGCAGTCCTCAAAAAATGGGCTGAGCCCATTTAGCCTATTGGCCCTTTTATTTTCCTTTTGATGTATTTAATTTGCATTGCATGATTAGCCCTCTATTTTGTTTTGTTTTTTTCTTGACTTAGATGAATTTTAGTAAAATTAGTAGATTAGTTTTAGTATAAAGGGTAGTTAATCCAAAGGAAACTAATAATTAGTCCCGTAAGCTTCAGTTTCTTCTTTTATATTAAAGTTACCTACAGTATTTATAATATTTACTTCTAGAATAATTGATAGTATAAATTCATATTTTCGAATTAAAGGAGTCATATTCTTATTATCTTAAAATTTCAAAAAGTCATATAAGCTCAAGTATATTTCATAAATAACTCTTCAAGTTTGAATTAATCATGCATTTTTCTCAATTAAGCATAGTTAATAAAAGGTAATGAAAAGGAGAAAGAAAACTCCATCTTGTCTATGTTCCTAAACTGCAAAGTCAATTAATATCTCATCGTTTAGTTTGTTTCAAATATTTATTAAAACACTGCATAAACCCGCATTTTCTTCTACTTATATGCAAACTATCATATTTCATAAATCTTATTTTGAATAGCTTCATTTTACTTCCCTTTAAACCATTAGCAACATTTATAAACTTAATTTCAAATAGTACTCTAAAATCTCCCTTCACGCAAATTATTAGTCTCATTTTAAATAGCATTATTATTTGAGGTCCTTTATAAGTTATTATAAATAGCATTTAAAATCTTCTTTTATACAAATTATTACATTTCTCTACAAGTCCTATTTTTTAAAATAGCATTACTATTCTCATTCAAAGTTTTTAACAGCATTTATAAGTCTCATTTTAAAAGAGCCTCCTTTTTTGCAAATTACTATATTTTTTCTACAAGTTAGTTCAAATAGCATTATTATATTTTCTTTGAAACCTTAGTAATAGGTACAAGCTATTTTCTTAAATTTAAAGGCTATATTTAACCTTAATTAATTAACCTAAGTTTGGCCGGTAAACCGTAGTTAACGGATCTTAGAGGATGCCTAACCCCTTTCCTTTAGGATAATTAGAACCCTTACCTAGAATTGAACTTAAGCAGACCATTAACGGAGGTTTAGTTAGGCTTTACCTTAGTTAATAATTAGGTGCCCTAATTCACCTTAAAATCAATTAGGTGGCGACTCCTTAAAATAAAGCAAAGTAGGAATCTCCAATATGTTGTACTCTAAATTAACCCGTTTAAATGGGGTATAACAGTGAGTTGAAAACATTAACGAATGATGTATCTGAACACTTACATAAAATTTGGAAGGTAGTTATGTATTTTGAACAACTGATCAATTAATATTCAATTACTGGCTCATTTTAAAGACACATACACATGGTTATTTAATCATTTGCGTACATATTTGTTGTAGTTATGTATGGTTCACTCTAATTTTCTTCTTCAGTTTCATATGATATTCGTATACATATATTTGTTGTGTCTTCTTTTTAATTAAATACTTGTATTATACAGGATGATAAATTCTTTGTCCAATATCCTCCCAGTCATGCAATACAATATGCTTCTTACCTGAACCCGAAAGTTAAAAAAGAATTGAAGGACAAGCTTACCGATAGACAGTTTGAACTCTTTTCCGAGACTATATTTGGGAAATACCTCGACATGCGGCATTGTGAAGTTCAACCACGGATGTTGTGTTTTATGGTTAGAGAGCTGGAAAAAAGTACCCTCTTGCTTTGTTATTGATGTTAATGGTTTCGAATTAACGTTCAAGCT